>NW_006800433.1:140166-143352 GCF_000485575.1 Poecilia formosa | reverse complement strand
GTGTGTGTGTGTGTGTGTGTGTGTGTGTGTGTGTGTGTGTGTGTGTGTGTGTGTGTGGTTTTGGTTGCTCAGGCGGTGTCACAAGTCATCAGGGTGAGGCTGAGCGGCGACCCCGTGACCCCCATCAGAGATCAGACGTGAAGCACTTAGCGGTTGCCCCCCCACCGCCCTTCTTCCTTCCTCAATGATCCGCACAGACAGCCTTCTCTGATTCCACCGCTGTTGCTAATAAAGGCAGCGGGAGGCTAATTCAAGTCAACAGATGAAGGGGAGTCCTTGAGTGGGGAAGCAAAAGCTAATGGCCACGCTGTCACTCAGCTGGCGGCTCTGCCTTCTTTAAACAACTGATATTATTCCAAAAGTGAAACAGGAAATTGATTCCAACTGGACAAATGGGAAGCAGATGCCATAAGTGGAAGCAACAACAATAAAATTTTTTATATATATATATATATTTCTGCACAAGTAAATGTTTTCTGAATCTGCTGAAGGCTGCAGGAGGAGCGGGGCGGAATGACGTTTTAATCAGGACATAATCGGCTGGATTCGGTTTTGTTGTCCATTGATTCTCTATGGACCAGAGAAATGTAGTGAACTCAACAGAAACAGAACAACTCAATTCAACCGACAACTCAACTCAGCTGAAAGTCGCAGTTTGATGTAAGATTCTATGTGTTTTTCTTACATCATTTTATAATGTTATTCCCTCATCAAATACATACCTGGAGTTTTGTTTTGATTCTTTTATGGATGTTTGAGGAATTCTTTAATCACCATGGCAACCACTCATTTCCCCGTGACTCCCCCACTCAGCTCCTTCAGACTAGCCAGCAGCAATTGGCAAACATCTGGTGGAGCTGTACATCTGCTGAGGAGCCATGTTGTGATGACTTCCTGAAGGCGGAGTTTCAGAAAGAGCAGGAGCTTCTTAAAGAGATAGAGGCCCAATTTCAAGACGTTAAATTACGAAGTCAAATTTCTTTTGTTATATTTGCTATATATGCAACATTTTTATAACACCTGAAAGTAACATAGTTGCTTGACGCCTGGAAAACACAGGCGTCAGATTTGCTTTCCAGATGATTAGATGACTCAACTTCATCTAATCATCTGCTTTTAACTGAACTTATCTCAGTTCTGCTTTTGCTTTGGTTCAATTCTAGCAGTGCTTCACACAGAACCTGAAAATCCCCAGAAGGGGTTAATAATCATCTTTTACTGAAATAAATGTCAGACATTTTTGAAAAATGCAACTTAATCTACAAAAAACATGTTTAAAAAGGGTGTAAAATCCCTTCGATGCAGTTTTGCTGATGTCACAAACATATTCGGCTAAACCCATTTATGTTACTGCTATTAAAGTGCATGAAGAACGTTGCTAAACATTATAAAACTACTCACAATGAGAATGGAAGCAGACCACAGTGCCACACTGAATGCTAAAAAATGTCCAGTGCGTCGTACAGCGGCGTACGGAAAGCCACTCTGCTCTCTGGAGGTTGCTGCCTACCACCATTAAGTGTTGCTGCTTCACGGGACTGTGGGAGCCGATGTCGGTTTCCCTCCACTGGAATGCCGGCTTCATTAAACTGACTGAGCCGGCCCGGTTTTGAGGAGAAAAAGATGATAGTTTGGAGGGGTAATAACAGGTCTAAGGGTGAGCTATGTTTAACAGGGCACCACAATGGCTACCCAGCGCCCTCATGACCCTGGCTGCTGGGGACGGCGCTGGCCAGGCACAATTAGTGGTCACAGATACCTAGGTGTGTGTGTGTGTGTGTGTGTGTGTGTGTGTGTGTGTGTGTGTGTGTGTGTGTGTGTGTGTGTGTGCGTGTGTGCGTGTGTTTGCATCTGTGGGTGAATTCTCGAATGGATGGGTGTGTGTATATATTTATTTGTGTGTTTGTAGCCCCATAAAACCCAGGTTCCACAGTTAGTATCAGTGTGAGTGGGCGGCCTCGGCCTTTCTGACTGTGGCTGATGGTTGAGTCTACAGTCAGTGTCAAAGCATGCTGAGCCATCTGCCCTCTCACATTCCTGGTCAATTTTACATTTTAAATTGATCCGAGCTCACTGTGAGCGACTATCTGTGGTTTGGTGCAGTCTCACGAAGGGACGCACCGATACACTTTTTATTTTTTCTCTTCTGATGCCAATACAAGCATCTGAGGGTTAGCATTGGCTCACACTGATCCGAAACAGAAAAACAGCTCAGGGTTGACTCAAGTCGTTTCTTTTTTTTTTTTTTTTAAACGGACATAAATGAATTACAAATTTATCTGATAACTCTGCACCAGTACAGCAAAATTAATACACCAACAGATTCACAGGCTCTGTGAAACATGGGAAAACAACTTTGATTTGTTCAGTCAGTGCAGCTAGGAGTAGAACAGCCAACGTAGAATAAATGATAAAGAAACTGAAACTGACAATAGGTTGACTACCTTGGTCAAATATTTAAAAATAAACTGTAACAAACCTTCTGTCAAATGATTCAGAAAGTGCAATTAGGATTTCCATATATAATTTAAAATAAATCCCAGAGTGAGGCACATAGAATAGATCTGTCCTTACGGATCGTTCACATCATCATCAATACCCAAAGTAGAATTTTTTCAATGGGGAAACTGATACAGATATTAATATCAGATCTGTGAGTCTCTATTCTGAAACCTGAGATTTAAAAGACATCCTGGTCTAAAATAACACCAAGTTTCTTTACTATGAGATCTGATTCCTGAAGCGCTCTTTGTCTCTCACTTAGCAGACTCATTGAAACTGGTCAGCAGCTTTCTCACCGATGCCCAAATGAAACACATTTTGCGATGAATAAATATCACACACATTTTCAAAGCATATGTAGAGAAAACAAATTCCTCCTTTTGGTCAGTTGAGACTGTGATCATTTTTCACAGAGTCGTTCGGAGCCATTTACGTCCTTTTTAAAGTGTAATTTAATGCGCCATGATTACTTACCATTATGACTAAAGTCTTTTGCATTCAAACTGTCTTCAGCTCTTCTCTGGGTTCTCCCACAGCTTTTATTTCACTATAGGATCATCAAAGCAGAAGGCTTCATCACAAAGGAACATGAGGAGAAATGGAGTTAAGTGTGAGCTACAGGGGGTCTAATCTGGCAAATTTGGCTTCGCTGGAGACGGAGGAGTGATGATTTACAAGTCTGTG
>NW_006800433.1:121929-140031 GCF_000485575.1 Poecilia formosa | reverse complement strand
CGGGAGGTGGGGGTTTTAGGAACTTATGTGCGTTGATGTATTTAAGTCTTCCTAAGTTCTTCCTTTCAGCTAAAACTGAAGTGTACTGTAAAACTACCTCTTTCTGTTTTCTTTAACACAGGTTTGCAGAACTTTGCTGCTTATACGATCAACATCAAAATCAGACAGGTTCATTTTTTTTTATTAGCAGGAACTTTATATTAAATGGCAGTAATAGCTTGTTAATTTAAATTTATTATAGTTTAGTACTAAAATAATAATAACGGTTCAGTTGAAAGACAATAAAACAGACGTCAGCGTCCTCTTTATTGTTGTGATGAATCAACTGAATTGATTATTGAAATAAGCTTTGACATATTTAATAATCAATAAATTAAGTGGAGCATACAGACGCTGAAAAAGGTGATCTGCAGAAAGAATAACATATTCAGAGCAGTAATTAATAAAAGCTGTACAAAACTATAAACATTTTGCAATTAAGATAAAAAAAACAGCAAATATAAATAAGTTCATATCAAAACTGGTTCAAATTCTGAAAAAAAAACTCCTGTTAAGTATCTTTTGCGATTCAATTATTAATCGGTTAATCCTAACAATAGTCAGTGCAGGTGCATCTGTTGCTAGAAATGATCAAAAGCTGAATGAAATAATTTGTTTAACGTATTTTAGATGCAATAAGAAGTTTATTTTCATATATATTTCAGAGACAGTTAAATTATTTGTTAATTTATACGTTGTAGTACATTTGTATATAAAAAGATTTAAGAAATTAAATGAAAAACTCTGCAGAATGTATCAATTTGTTTATCCACTTAAGGACAGAAAGATGCATTTCATCTTCAGCAACGGTAAAGTTGGGAATTTCTAATGCCAGGTTTCTTGTCAAAACTTCTTGAATAGTCAATAGAGATGGTAAACATCATTTTCTGCTCACACATGCCTCCCCAAGAGATCTTACACGACAGTTACTGTGCATTAAGCTTTCTGCAAAGAGCATAAACAAAGCAGAGGACTATGGATGCTGTGTCCCAAATGTTCTCTCTCTACAGCCACTTTGCTTTTCATGACGTCATCATTCCCATCTTCAATCATGTGTGTTGCTTGGACTGGTGTTGACTGGACTGATGCTGGTGGTGTTGGCTGGACCACAGGTTTAGTACAGCCAAGGTCCAGATGTGGACAAAAACACAGAGAGATGTACTTCAGGAGCACGAGGATCATGTGTTTTCCAGCCACATGGTGCCATTTTGTAGCACAATCAAGTAACTATGTTACCTTCAGTTGTTATAAAAATGCCATATACATTAAATATATCAAAAGTAATTTAGTTTAGTAATTTAACACCTTGACATTAGGCTAAAAAAGAACATTCGAACTTTTGAAGCAAGGAACTTCTTTTCCACCATCTCTGCAATCTCAACTATCCCTGCAGCAGGGCTAATACTGGCTTATATCAGCTTAATTCAAAAATACTTTATCTCAAAGGAAAATTAAATAAATACATATCCAAGAAGGAAGAAAAACAGAAAAAAAGAAATTGAGTCTCTGTCTCTTTAAAAACTCCTGTTCTTTCTGAAACTCCGCCCTCAGGAAGTCATTACAAAATGGCTCCTCTATTCACCCTTTAACAATATTTTACCAGTGTTTCACTGAGAAGTAGCTTCTATAATGAGCTCAGCAGATGCTTGTTTTGCTAATTGCTGCTGGCTAGTCTGAAGGAGTTGACTGGGAGAGGGCTGCTCTGTGAGGAGGAAGTTTGGAAACTGCAGTTCAGAGGAGGAGCTTCATCTCGAAGGTGCAGCTAGGTGCACCCAGGGTTTTTGCACACTTGAATGGTTGCCATGGGAGACTGAAGGATTTCTCAAACATGCATGATGGAATTAAGACAACACTCCAGGTACGTTTTTGATGAGGTAGTAACATTATAACATGATGTTAGGCTTTAAAAAGTTGAATTTCCATAATACTGCCCCTTTAAAATTGCACTAAGGTGGAATTTTCAAACAAGCAGCTTAGCGTTTTGCTCTGTGACCCGCGTTCAGATCACCAGGCACCTCTGGTTTGCCTCACTGTACTGGGTCAGAACCAGCAGGCTCTCTGAGACCTCAGACACACACACACACACGCACACTGCAGTGTATGGCAGTTCTATTGGGGCTCCTCACATTGTCCAGACGGCGGCCCAGTGTCAGGCAGTGAAATGAATGGCTGTTTATATTAGAGAGCTGCTTTAATGAATTAGAGCCACAGTGACTGCAGGTCCACACCAGGCACACAGAGGCCAGACCCCGTCCTCCCACTGCCCATTACGCCAGGGCGACACCCTGATTGGGTCCTCTGGGACGGGCCAGTCAGGACGCCCAACGGCGCCCCTCGGAGGACTGCGCTTATTTACAAAGGGCATCTGGCAGAGCATGGCCTCCCTCTCTCTCTCCAGCCTCACCCATCACATCTCCCCCACGGCCTCGCCCGGCCTGTTTATATACACGTGTGGGAGGCTGAGCCGAGCGGCGGAGGATTACTGCACAACACGCACCAGTTTGAACAAATATATATACAGCATGAGGTTTGCCACCCAGCCGAACGCATATACAGGCCTTCCATGAGACCCACCAAGGTTGCTGTTGGCTCTGTGTGAGTGGGTCCAGCAGGGAGGGGGGGAAAACCCCCGAAAAACCGTCAACTTACATCTTTGTCAACGGACTGAGGAGTGGAGCTTCAGAGAGCGCACTGCGTGACAGCCACAGACCAACAGGAGAGTTATAAAGACCGAATTCAGATCAGTTCCACCTGCTTCAAATGTCGTCAGCCCGTTAAAATGGCCGTTACTAGTTATCATCCCCATAGGTCACCTTCACACCGTTTCTCTGAGCATGCTCAGTAGGTTTATCACCAAATCACTGCTTTAACCAACTATGATAAATCCAAATTCCAGTTTCTGATTTACACAGAAGAGTAAAACCGTTTTACTCACAAACTGCTACGTTTCCATAGTAACTACCAAAATGTGCATGTCATCATTTTGAGTGATGTATTTTTATGAACAAAAACGTTACTATAATGTAACGGTGGAACTTTAGTATTTTATTCTAGTGTAGTAGAAAAAATGTGTGTTACTTGTGTGTTAGAGTACTGATATTTCCTCAGTCTGTTAAAAAACTAAAATACAGAAAAAGAAGCAAGGAGAGCTGTTCAGGGGAAAAAAACAAACAAGATACCACTTGTCCTATCAGTAACTGCATTTCCATTGACCATATAAATCCGCAAATTGGAATTACAAAAAAAAAAGTGCTTAATGGAAACATCTTAATTTAAATAATAAATAGATAAATAAATACATTTTTAGATGAAAAAATTCTGCAATAGGATGAGGTGGTTTTCCGGCTGTATTTAAATTACTGCATTTTGCAAAACTGCACTTTTTTCGCATCACATGGGTCACATGGTCAACATTGAGATCAATGAAAAGATCAGTCTCCTCCACTTCTACCCTACCTTACTATTGCAGTCTGAAGAATTTCATCACACTAGACCAGGAGTGGGCAACTCCAGGGCCGGACTCCTGCAACTTTTAGATGTATCTCTACTTTAACACACCTGAGTCAAATAATGAGGTCGTTAGCAGGACTCTGTAGAACTTGACTGTACTTAGGAGTAGATTAAGCTATTGGATTTAAGTGTGTTGGACCAGGGAGACATCTAAGTGTTGCAGGACGCCGGCCCTCGAGGACCAGGTTTGCCCACCCCTGCACTAGACCAACAAGAACCAATCAGAATCAGGAAGAGGCTCTAAACATTGCCAATTAACTTCATTAGGAACATTTGCTAATGGTAAAATGTTAATTACCATTTAACGGTGGTCATGCTAACTAGCATGAGCTAGCATACGCATTCACAACCATAACCAGATCTGCTAGCTGCAGCGTAGCACAGAGCATGGAGGGGGAAGTGAGCAGCAGCAGCAGCCCAGGGAAAATGACAGCGCTAAGACCCGCCTCCTGGCTCTGATTGGCTGTTTCTAGATAGCACTGGGAGAAGAGGAGCTAAATTTTTTTTGACTAATTATTTGTCTCAGTTTGTTGAAACTGTGACACGGTGACAGTTTCTACAAATAGATAAGACAAAAACCTTATTTTTTCTCTTTTTTTTGGAAAACTTATTTAGCTACTGCAGTTTTAATGGAAACAATTGTGAAATTGAGTGTGTTTTTTTTTTTTTTCTTCACGTTTGGGGAACATCGACAAAGTTTTGCGCTCGCATTTGTAACAGAAGCGCAGCTCCTGGTTCCGATCGGCTTCCCTTCAGGCAGAGCGTCCTGACGCCCGCCGCTCCTCCAGCCACGCGCCATGAAATGATTCCATCTCTTCTTCTCCTCACAAAACCCAGTAATCATCTTTCTTTGGCGCTCATCTCTCATTTTCCTTTTGTTGTCTTCCCCTGCTCCCGCTCGTCCTCCGTCTCTAATTTAGCCAGCGTCCCGCGGCGCTCGGGAGCGTCTCAAATTGCTTTTGTCCATTTGCGTACGAGGCCGTGGACGGTGTGTGTGTGTGTGTGTGTGTGTGTGCGCTTGGCGGCTCGCGTGAAAGCAGTCTGCAGCAGCAGGGTGGTGGGTTGAGATTGCTGTAATCATGAAGTGCTACCTGTTCATTAAACACGCAGTGGGAACCCTGCCTGCAGCGTTTAGGAACCAATTAAAGAGGCACAAAGCTATTAACATTAGCAACGTTAGCTTGGAGGAGCGTGTGCGCGCGCGTGTGTTTCTGCAGCGAGCTACCAATGCGATTAAAATGTAGGTTTTCAACCAGGTGTGAAGAGATGAAGGTAAAATCTCAGTGTCTGGTTCACACACTGCAGATGTTTTGCTCCCATGGGCTAAACCTTTCACACGGCAAAAAAAAAATCCTTCTGAGTATTTTGGTCTGGTTTCTAGTGCAAATATCTTAGCACACTTGAAATAAGATAAAATTATCTTATAGGTAACTTTTCGGCAAGATATAGGAGCTTGTTTTTATTAAATAATTCTGAAAGAGTACTAGATCTATTAGCAGATTATTTCACTTACAACATGAGAAAAATGTCTTGCCATATTGAAATAATCTGGCGATGGAACTAATCCTTTTTCATCAATATTAAGGAATCAATACAAGTTCCTGTATGTTGCTTAAATTTTGAGTTAGTTTTTGTTTTATTTCAAGTGTGATAGTGTATTTGCAAAGCAAACTAGACCACAAGTACTTTTGTGTTTTTGCAGAGCAGCGTCAGAACAAAGTGTTTCTGTGTAAAACGGGCTGACGCGTCTATAAGTCCACAATCGAGTTAAAGATGAAATGAACAGAGGTGGGCAGGCGGGGATAATTCAGGAGGATGAGACGGCGACGTACATTTCAAACTTTGCCGAGTCGTGAATGGCTGTGATTATGATACAATGACTTTAAAGATGGAGAGTTGATTGCTCAGGTAGGGAGGCAGGACTTCTCAGCTCACAGCCGTAATTATCCACGCCTTTCTCTGCGACTTGCACAATAGAACGTGATTTGACGGAGATGAGTCGTCTTGACCTCATTGATTTCATGCCAAACTCGTTGAAGGAACGAGCCGATTGTGTCTCTGTTTCACTGAGATCAGTGCAGGAATGAATGGACCTGTGAAGCAGAAACTACTGGCTGTTTTATCAGCTCCTTCTCAGTAAAGTTGTTGAAACCTAGAGTGATTTTGAAAACTCAAGACTTTTTATTTTTTTAAACAGTGAAACATGCAGAACAAAGACTGATCAGTAGTGGCCTTAAACGTAGATTATCGTAGATAACAAAAATAAGGAAGGAAGGAAAACTGAGATGGAGAGGACAGAAAGCAACTCTGTCCTAGACTTGCTTTCACCTGTAATGTCACCAAGAAACAGCAGCTCTCAGTCATAAATGACATTCCAGTCGATCCTGCTCTGAATTGACCTAAGATCTAAATGCCTGAACGTACATTAAGTCTTCTTACAAATCACAAACAGAACATACACTGAAGACATATGGAAAATATTGTCCAAACCTCTGGCTGTACACTGGGAAAGTTTATACAGGAAAGGCTCAGTTGAACAGCAACAACTCAACGGAGACAAGGAAATGTGACTTTCCAGAGAGTGAGGCAGTTCCTGAAGAGCTAACTCGCTCCCAAATACAAGATCCAAGCTGTCAGCACATACCAAGCCTTTTGGCCGAGAAGGCACCATTCATGTGAAGACTGGAACGTTCCTCGCAATGTGCAAAGGGAGCCTGAGGACAAGGAGGTACCATGAGTCGCCATAAAACAGCAAAGACCATGGAGTGGATTTGAAAGAAAGTCCATTATAAAGCATGACCGTGTGCAGGATGACAACTGACAGGACCCTTTATCCAAAGGTCATGCCCATTTCACACCAGTCCACTCAACTGTCCACCCAAACCTGAAGCCTGTCACATTAACCTGGTCGTTTGTTCTTGACCAGTTGGCACCAAACGAGGGTCTGCTAGAACTCTTTGTGGATCAGACAGCAGAGCTGACAGTGTGCCTGGTTGTGTCCTCATAATCAGAAGACTAAAAATGTTATTAATGCTCATTTTGAAGAAACACAGTCCAGGGATTTCTGCTGTTTTGTTCTGTGTGCATCCCAAGGGGCACAAGGACAGATGAACTGTGTTAATATTCTGGTAAGAATTGATTTATTTTTCCGTATTTGTTGTGGCTTTCTGAGTTGACGCTGCCACATTGCATCCACATCTCTGGATGTGGTTCTATTATCAGGATGAGCAAATTAAAGCTATAAACGTGTGGAGGGGTAAACCGTGTGACCCACATATGGAGGCCTTGGTTCTGGAAGCGGCCGTCGCAGGTTCAAGTCCCGGCCGACCTTTGCCACATGTTTTCCCTCTGACCGTCTTCCTGTCTGACCACTGTCATATGGAGGCCACTAGAGCAAAAAAAAACAAAAAAACTTAAAAACAAGCAATGAGTATCAGTCAGTATCGCTGATTATTCTTTTTTTATTTGTTTGTTTTAAATATCCAAAATACTCCCAAACTGTTGACATACCTTTTCCTCTTTTATCTCCTCTGTGAGTTCCCAGATTCAAGAACCCGTTTGTTAAAGACGTATGGATTAAAAGGTCCGTCTTCCTACACTGAGCCTTTTCAAATCAGCTGTTTCTCCAGACAACATCGTTCATGTGGGTCAGACCGTCAACAGAACCAAGACACCAGGTGATTCCAGGAACTTCGGAGATCCAGTCACATCCATTTTCTTATCTGCTTCTGTTTAAATTTGTGTATTTCTTATTTTGTTTGTTGAAGCACTTTGTCATTTGTATCTTAAAAGGTGCTATATGAATAAAGATGGAAGGGTCTTCCATCACATCCAGATTACCCTCAAGTAAAATCACTGGTCTGGGAAATTAAGAAGATCACATACAATCAACCATGAAAAGCATGTGCAATACATTTCATGGCAATCTGTCCAACCTCAGCCACTTCTGATTGACGAAATGGAATCTGTTGTTCTCTGGTTACAGCGAAGGCAGCAGGTTTGGTCAGAGCGCTTGTTGGCATGATGCCGCTTATTGTGAAGCAAAAAGAAAAATAAATGTATTTTCTAAAAGTTCACGCAAGCTAATTTCCTTCATCTTAACTTTTCCATCAAAGGTCTGACTCTGCGTCATCTCCAGGGCGCCATATTTAATAACCAACAATGAAGCAGATAATGTCTGAGGTATAATTGTTCGCCAGGAGAGGTAGAACCATGCAGTGCCATTGTCTGTCTGCCTTTTGTAGTTAGTTAAAAGGTGGATAAATAAGATGCAATTTAGAGACTTTTAAGATGGGATTTTTTTCCCCCGTTGCCTTAATCACTGTGAAATTACCTCTGGGTGAGGGCTGTCATTAAAACAGAAGAGGCACTTGCTTCTTGGATGCTAGAGGCGAGCGTGAAGCGCTAATAGCAAAGTGCCTCAATGGCGTTGAGGGTTTTAACGGTCTGTGTGTCACCCCGCTGCGCCGCCCGCCCGCCTTCGCCTCCCGCTCACACAGGATGTCTTATGATGGACTATTTGCAGCTGTTTACTGTGATAATTACACAAAGACGTAAAGGCGGGTTACGCAGACTTTAAATGTATTGTTCTGATAGACTTGCAGCACACACACACTCACACACACACATACACACACACACACACACAATCATGACCCACTTAGACAAGTTTCTTCTCTGACACTTTTGGGTTGCTGCTAAGTTAGGTATTATTCCCACCACCGTCTTCTTCTCCTCGTCTTCCGCCTGACGCTGAAGGCGATGCCGTGCAGGCAGCCACGAGTGCTGCGGCTCCCTGTCTCGGGGGCCCGTGTTCGGCCCCTGGTGTGCGTCCCTCAGGGCGCCTCGTGGCCCGGGGCTAGAGGACCCTGAAGTGACGTGGCCAACAACCTCCAGATGTTGGCATGCATTAAGGCCTGACAGCTCGTCATGTCGCCGCCTACACTACCACACACTTCCATCACCTCCCATCTGCTGGCTGACACTTCCTGAGGGGGAGAAGGAGGAGGAGGAGGAGGCAGGGAGAGAGAGAGAACCGGCCGTCAGCCATCACAAACACTGACTGATAGGTCACCATGCCCAGGATTTACCATACATCTGCTCACATCAACACGTTTATGTCCTCATTTGATTTTAGAGACAAGGAGATGCATCTGATTGGTCCCTCATTGCTCCTCCAACAGGACCAGGGACCCCGACTTGAAGCCAACGGCCAAGAAGTGGGCAGTAGCCAAGCAAAGTTACTGAGTACTGTTCTTAAAGATGCAGGATGTAACTTTAATATAAAAAAGTTCTTTACATATTTGTTAAAACTGTCACCATGTCATGACAACATGGTATGAGACAGATGATCTGTTCATCTGATTTGATGCCGCTTTGTGCTTTAGGCTAAATGAACCAATCACAGCTGCACATCCAGAGTCACACAACCTCCCATTGGTGTTTCTCATTAAGTGGCACTTCATATCACTTTGTACTGTTTGGATTACAAGGCTCAGATAAATCACATCACAGAAAAGCTTTCAAGATATCCAGTAACATGATTTTTTTTCTTTTCTTTTTTATTTGAGATTCAGTTTTTTGAAAGTTATTTTATTTTATGTTTTTCTAGCAGAGTGACCTTTCTATTGGCAAAAATACGTCTGTCATCAGAAACTGATGGAATGTCCTCGACACGCCATGGTTTTATAAATATTGGTGGATTTAAACCATTGTTTGGTGACGTGTGCTTCACAGAGCATCATGGGATTCTGTTGTTTTTACTTAAAATTAGTAACAGAGGAAAACATTAGAAAGACATAATTACTACTCATGTTTTTCTTTGCTTTCCTTTCAGTAGTCATCGCTCATGTAATTTATTACATGTAGCAAAATGTCTTCATCTACGTACATTCATAAAATATGTAACTGACATTTTTATGGAGACGTTTTGATGACAGAAATAATAATAAATACACAGCTATTCCACTTCCTGAATTTCCCCTAAAAGCTGTTTGTATTGTATTATATTACATAAAGCATCATTTAAATTCAGATTTGGATTTGAATTTTGTTGTCATGTGTTTCTGGTAGAAAATGGCACAGACACTTCTGGAAATATAAAACTACATGCAGGAGGCGTCATTTTTTGAGAAAAACTCTGTTCTTGTTTACATTCGATCGCAATTTAAACAGTTAATCACTGAAAATAATTTACATCCTTCTCAATAATCGGTGTGAAAGCCTTCCTCGACTCTACAGCGATCAAGTGCTGGCAAGCTCGTTGCATGTTACCACTGCTATTACCAGAACTCCAAGTCTTTGAGGTCAGAAGGTCTCTGTGCAAAAACAAGCATTCTGTATCAGATTTCAATAAGATCAATCCTGCTGGGGCAATTAAAAATATTTCTATTACTTCCAGTAAGAAGAAACATGTTGGTCAAATTAAATCATTATTTTAAGTTTTTCACTTTTGGTTTAAGTTACGCCTGAAGGACACAGAGTTTGCATGTTCTACCATGAGTGTGTCTATATATCCTCTAACATTCCCAAAATATACATGTCGTTGAATGGTCGATGCTATTTAAAAACTCAGTCTTTGGTTTGTTTTGAAGTGATTGAATAAGAGTGGATGACAGCAGACCGAGTTTGACTGAGACTAAATGGCGATGTTTGGCTCCCCCTCCTGGTGAGACAGGGTTACATCAGGCAGAGTTATTCTAGTGGAGAAGATACCAGTCTGGACTGCCTAGTGTATAAATCAATCATAAAACACAGCAGAACCAACACAACCACACGTACCACTGCTCTGAAACGTCTGAGGACATTAATACAATCCTAACATATGAATATATAAACTACAGTGTCTGTAAAATAAACGGTTATAGTTCATAGTTTATTTATTTTCCTCTGTTGTCTTTACTTCCTTTACTCTCATCTATCTGTTTAGATTTAATACTCTTAAGTAAAAGTGGCTCTCAACAGTCTACACTGCTGTTAAAGTTACATTATGTAACCTTTATATAATAATTTTTTTTTTTTACAGTTTAATATGAGACAGATAATCTGTGAGCAGATTATCTGTTCCAGCTCCCTGTGCTGTTATTGCTGTGTGAAGAAATGCACCATGCAAAAAAACAACAAAAAAAACAAAACAATCAGATGCAGGGGGAGGGTCTTAGCGTTGTTAATCATCCCTGTGTCTGTGCTGGTCAATGTGGAGAAACTACTTGCCGATACAGGAAAACTGCTTCCCTTCTGTCACTGGTGGCTAACTAGCTTTAGCATCTATACAAGTTCTGCTATCAGAAAGAAGCTGTAGTGTAGCAGGAGCAGCCGCATGCGAGGGTGATTGACAGCACTAAGACCAGTCTCTTTTTTTATTTCATTTTAATTTTCTTTCTCCTTTCAAACAAACTTAATAACCCCAATTTATCTCCATAAATTATCAGTTAAAAACCACTTTAGTTTGATTATTTATAGTTGATGATGATATGCATTGTATGCTTTTAAGGCAAAATATTTTAGCTTTAAATAACGTCTTTCTACAATGAGAACGAATGGAAGCGTTGCAGAGAGGTGAAAGGAAACAAGATGACTTCAGGAAGAAAAGAACTTTATTCTTATCAGTCTGGAATAAATACTTTTGTTATATTTGATTATTTTCATCAGATAGAAAACACAGTAGCTTTAAAATAAAAACAAGATCTAGTTAATCCATTATATTTATCATTTAAACACACTTCAATAAATAGCTTTGCTTCTTTTTCGTTTTTCTTCTTTAATTATACAAAAAAAACAAAAAAAAAAACTGTGAGAACAGCGGAGGGAACAACACTGGATTAAAGGTCAGCAGAGTAGACACGGGTCGACACAAACACCTGCAGAGGCCACGGCGACACACAGACTAAAAACCGTTACACATTTCCAAAAGTTCACCCACGTTGGTTCACAGCACGATGGCAGCTACACACCACGGTCCAGTGAGTCTATTAGAGCACGAGTCTGCACAGAGATGTGTCGTCGTACAGCACATTGAAGAACACAATCAGAGCGAGTCCAGAAGACACGCGGCTAACAGAGAGGCTGCGGCACCCCGATCTCATCCTCACAACACTCAGCCTGATGTGCTTCCCATCTGTCTGTCTGTGTGTGTGTTGTGAGAGAACAGATTTGCATTTTCCAGCACAATAACAAGGTCAATAGCCATCAACATGATCAACATCATCAATATTAGTCTAATTTTTGTGAGGTCTGACATGCAGTGATCAAACGTCACTTAAAGAAGCCCAATAATGACCCAATAAAGAGAGACAGGTTCACATCTAATCTAACATTTTTGGCAGAGGCCAAGTACAGTTTTGTTTTAATTAATAAATGCATTTTTGTCTGTAAATGTCTTCGGCTTAAAACTGGACTCCCTCACTACCCTAAATGACAAATCTACATGTTCTTCACTGCATATTAATACATTACTTAACCTCGGCACTGCCGTTCACGTGCCCGATCCTAAACGTTGGATTTATAATTAAAATTTTGGAGTTGAACCAGATGTGGGGTTCCTCTGGGTTCTTGGGTTATTTTTGTATTCAATTTCTAAGGTTAGATTATGCAATATTACAGCATCTCTGTCTGTGCTGATGACATGCAGCTTCATATTTTTGTGTTATTGCAGAATCATCATTTACAGTGACTCAGTATTTGGCTTCATGAAATTAAAGAGTTGGAAAATCTAGTTTCATACAGAAATGCATAAGTCAACAATTCTGGAGTTAATAGAGAAAGATTTGATATGCTAAGGATTATCTAATCTGATCCTTAGCTCTGGAATAAACTTCATAAAAAAAACAAAGACCATGATGCTTATTGTTTATGCATTGTTCATTTATTAAAGGTTTCTATTCCTTAATTTTGTAAATGTATGTCTTTAATTGCTTCCGTCTTTTGTGCTGATTGGTGTATAAGTAGAGCTTTAGACAACACAGATATCTCCTATTTTACCAGCAGAGAGGAATGTTGTGAACGCTGCACATCATTAATGCAAACACAACAATCTCGCTGATAGGAAGCTCACCAGGGTGGAAAAAAAAACCTGACTGACCTCACAGTTTCTGCTGCTTTCATACGGATCGGCAGTGAGGCGCCTCAGGGATCGGGGAGCGTCAGTCAGTTACAGGTGAAACACAGAAATATATTCACTCACTGAGGCAGAAAAGCACTGCACTCAGCTGCAGACCAGGTTTTTTTTTTTTTTCCATCAAAAATACTGCAAAGAGAACATGTGACTGGTAGCCCACTGTCTGTGTGAGAAAACAAAGACTTTGAGTGAATTTATGGTCAAAGTAGCTACAGATGTCTTCGGTCTGCCTTTCATACAGCAGCCACACGAAAAGTTAAGCTAACCAAAGTTTGAAAACTACAGAAAACTACAGATTCACCAACCAGAATTAGCTGATTTTAAAGTGTATTCGCCCTGAACGATGGCTGGTCATTCTGAACTGATACAACAGAGCACAACATCGACTGGTCGTTCGGATTAGGAGCTCTCTGCCACTGTGGCACCTCAGTCTTGGCACGATTAAAAGGGAAACGCCAGGCGACATCACACCCTGTTGGTAGCTACGCCAGCAACAGATATTGTGTTACACTATGGCAGATCCAAGCATCCACTCCTGGTGGAGTGCAACAATTCTGGCTGCTACGGATAAGAGTTGTAGAAATGTACCGGTTTCTACCAAAAGCGGTTAATTCGATGATGGAGACCGGAGATATTTCACATTAGGTTCACATTAGGTTCACCCTGTTGGCTGCACAGCTACCCGTCACCGAGGCGCTTCAGTGCGTCGGTGAGAACATGACGTCCCTCCACTGAACAGCTGTCGTTGGCTGACCAATGTATATCCTTCAGTTGCTCCAAAACCCACGAAATTTGTAATACGACAAAGACATACAGAAATAATTTGGTTATTCTAATAATTTTGCTTTATGTTTTTTTTCTGTTTGATACGAGTTCTGATGTGCTGTGGAGCCAGGGGGTGAAAGAGTCGGATCAGAACATAAAATGCTGGTAAAGTGAGCATAAGCAAGCTGGGACTCCTGGGACCTCAGACTAATAAAACTAATTTAAAAGGTTTTTTTCACTTATTTCAACAACCTCTTCCCAAAAACACACCAAGCCTTTGCATTTCTTCTCAGTATCGTTGTTCCATTGCTCTTTCCCTCACCGTCTCTCCGACCGCCAGCTACACAACGCAGGTCTGACTGGTAGCTACCAAGTCCACAGCATGAACTTCAGCATGACTTCTTTGGGCGTCCATATTGGTGAAGTGACACTGAGCTTCCTTCAGCAGATAACAGGCTTGGTTTGGAACGGTCCATGTTCTCAAGAGAATACAGACGATGAGCGGTTTGTAATGCTAATAGCAAATGCAGCTGTATAATCTGCTTAAGGTAAAAAATAAAAATAACTATTCTCTCACATCAGGTAAAATTAGTATGAGTAGGTTGAAACTTAATGAAAAACAGACCAGAAATCATTGATCTCAATGTTTTTGGATTCCATTCGTTTCACGGGCTCTGCTGCTCGGTACCTGTCTCTACTGAAACACTGAGCTCTCTCTCTCTCTCTTACTTGTCACACTTCATTTTGCTTCTCCTGTCTCTAAACTGAAAAATGACTGAAAATGAGCTCTACCTCAACTGGGAATTTTCCAATTACTGTCCCCCCCCGGCAGTCACACATCTTCCCTCGACGGCGAAGGTGAACCACCATCGTTTTCCACCAGAGGGCGCCTCCAGCACAACATGGAAGGTTAACACTGCAGACGAACAGCTCTGCGTGAGCTCCAGAAGCCTCCCGTCCTCCTGGAAAGCCGTCTCGCCTCGCCTCGCCTCGCCTCGCCGCTCCGGGTTCAGTGGAGGTCTCCCAAACACTTGTCCGCTTCGCTGGGTCGGAGAGCAAATAAACGCGGCAGCGGCTGCCAGCCGGAAATCACGGCGGACGCGAGCGCAGCTGCACGAGCGCACGACCCCAGGCCTCCAGTGAGTCAGGATGGTATTAATAGACCAGAACCAGCAGGTGCTGTCACTGTGTCTACCGCTCACAGCCCTGCTGTGACCCTGCAGGTCCACCTGCAGACCAACACAACCCAGCAGAAGTTAATCCGGAGTGAGTTCCATCGCCTTCTTCCTGCTGTCACCGTTGTGTGCTTTCTGCTTTAACCCTCCTCGCCGTCTTGGCACGAATTACAGGAGGCGATGTGTAAAAGCGCACGCGGAGTCAGTGCCGCCCCGCTGGACCGCGCACAGGGTAAAGAGCTCGCGATGTCAAATGGATCCCGTCTCTTAGGTCCGCGGGAGGGTTAAAAAGCTTCCTCCACACACACAGACACACACGTTATCAGGTCAGAGTCATGTGCTGGCTGTGAGTCAGCACATGAGCTCAGTCTCTGCTGAGCTCATGTGGTGACGAGGCCATGGAGAGAGCGCCGGTCATCCTGGGTGTTCGTTTTAGCCCAGGGGTTAAAAACAATCGTCTGCTTTGAAATGTCACCGACTTCATGAGCGACCGTTTGAAACGAACCCAATGTCTTCCACAGAAAATATTTTCAGTTCCACCATTTGAACTTGCACGATAGTAATGTTTTATTAGGCTAGTAATGTAATCATGTTTTACATGATTACATTTCCCCTAAAGCTACAGTATTTAACCTTTGCAAAATGTTTTTTTTATTTTTATTTTTTGCATATTCATTAAAACTGTCACCATGTCATGTTATGAGACAAATAATCTGTGAAAAAATCTGTGTCCTCCCAGTGCTACTTTTGTGGTCTGTAAAAATGCACCACCTCTGGTCAGAAACAACCAATCAGAGCCGGGAGGAGGGGCTTAGTGCTGTCAATCACCCTCCTGTACGCTGCTCAGTGTGGTAATGGTGGAAAAACAACGTACTGTTACAGAAAAACTCTTTATCCGCCATCACTAGAGGTCATGATAAGCAGCCTTAGCATTGGTGGCAGGCTCTGTTGTGATGAAGCAGATATAGCTTAGCAAAGAGCAAGGTGGAGGGCCTGAGCACTAGAGTGATTGGCAGCGCTGAGACCCTCCTCCTGGCTCTGATTGGTTGTTTCTGGCTCAGTGGTGTTTTTCTGTTGTTAGTACTGGGAGAAGGCAGAGGAGAATGATTTTTTTCACACATCGTCTGTCTCAGATCATAGAGGTAGCTTCAACAAATAAGTAAAAAAAACATTCCTTTCTAAAAGTTATATACCACAGTTTTAAACATGAAGTATGTAACTTTTATAAAAGAGCGTCGTTGGATGTTTGTATGTTTGTAAAGGCAGAAAAAAGCCTAATAAAACAATTTTTGTGTACACTTAACATTTTCTGTCTTTAAGAAACTTCAAAAAAGCGCCCATCTGCACCACCTCCGTGCGCTGGAAGGTCAGGTTTGTACCGTTACTGAACTGATGTCGGGGAACGACACATAACTTATTCCCGCTCCGCACTTTGGACACATCGTCCTCTCGCTGTTTTCTTTGCGACTCTAGTTTTGGCATGTGACGATCATTTGGTCCACAGAGGCGAGTTAGAGTGAGGTTCAGTTTGGTTCTGAGTCGAGTTTGGTTAAAGCACAACAATATAAGAGTAGAAACGTTACCGCATTAAAAAGACGCAGGCATCTCCACGTGTTGGCTCTGTTTGAGTCACGTCGGCTCACGGGTCCAGAAACACGGAAGGAGGTAACACACCATCCACACACACACACACTGCAGCACACATGGAGGTCTGCAGTTCTGGCTAACCACGAAATGATTCCATGAAGAGGTGGACTGATCCACCAGCAGCCCAGATGATGCCTTCACAGCCTGTTGGTAAATTTCAGTTATTCTCCAAACCTTGTTAGTGATTCCTGATATGTTACATAATGCTTAGGAGAATATACATATATATAGTACCTTGCAAATGTATGCCTTTATGATCAGTACTCTGATACCCCACACTGTAAATGACTCTAAACACACCGCCCACATGATAAAACATGGCTTTGTGGATTGGATGTTTTCTTTTAGTGAGACGTCCGATCTGACTGAGCTTCATGCATCTTGCAAAAATAAATAGAGAATAATTTCAGTCTAGATGCCTAAAGCTGGTAGAGACACACCGCTGAAGACTTTAAGATGTAGCCAAAGGTTCAACATTGAACTGAACACTAACACACACTTTGGATCTGAAACCTTGAATGTTTGCGCTTCCACTTCACTCTGTGTTGCTCTGTCTGGTGTAATCCCGACAGAACGCGCCCGAGTGGCTGGAATGTGGCAAAGCAGGAACATGGATACTTTTGCAAGGCACTGTCAACCTGAAAGCTTCGCCTTCATTTCAGTGGAATCCTAACAGGACAGAGAGGGTTAGTTATGTGGCTAAAGGTTAATGTTGATGTCGGTAACTGGGTTTTGTTCTCGGCGTTAAGCGTCAACTGCCGGTCCAGCTACCGACAAAAGCAGAAACCGGGGAGCGAATGAGTTGGGCAGTGAAAGTCTTCAGTTCTCACACTGACAGCACAGTGAGGACACACAGGTAGATCTGGACAGCTGAGGCCGCTCTACATTCATCTGCAACACCCTGACCTGATCACCGCTCCACCTCTGTGAGTGCCCCCTGCTGGCCGGCCCATCACCACCACAGTAAGGCTTCAGTCTACCACACGGCTTAAAGGGATACTCTGCCACAAAGCATAAACCCCGCCCCACCCCGGGTCCTTCACGAGTTTCTTTTCGTCGGAGTGTTTAGATGCGGGTGTTAGACGCGTCCGTTGCCATGAGTGCTGCTCCGGCGACCCGACGCTGGGTGGGAGGAGTAGTGCAGCTCGGCGGTGGAGAAGCTGTTGGAAGAGGAGGAGGAGGAGGTGAGTCCGCAGGCTTCGCAGGCCAGAGCCAGCTGCCGCAGGGCGTCCAGGGAGTCCATCTTAGCTCCACGCAGCAGGTCGCTCTGACCCTGAAACACAAGAGACGTGACTCAACTCTGGTTTGAGAAAAATGACTCACAAGTCTTTGACTGTTTCACATTTTGTTACATTGCAAATACAAAGTTCAGTATATTTAATGGAAGGAAGTGGAAGATGATGTGATTTTAAGTCAGACTGGAAGGAGAGCTACTGAAAACACACATTATTTATTTATTTGTGTGATTGTGTGTGTGTATTCTGTCAACATGCACACAGGTTTACTATTTGCCAAAAAGTATTTTTCTTTGTTTGTTTTTATTTATTTTATTTTTTTTACCCAAAGATGATTTGGACAGAGAAAACACTTTTAACAAAAATGACTTAGGCCATTATTTTAAGAAAAGATCTGATGTAAAACTTTGTTGGAAATTGTTTGATTTTTTTTTTTTTTTTCGAATGTAATGAACACTGAGATGAAAAAGAAAGGAGAAAAGAAGAGAGAAAGATGGGGGGGAAAGGAAAGGAAGGATAGAGAGAATGAAAAACACCCTGAAAGTCTGCTGCTAGAATGAGAGAAAAAGGAAAAACGCAAAACTGAGAAACCATAGTGACAAACATCACATTCACA
>NW_006800433.1:82631-121552 GCF_000485575.1 Poecilia formosa | reverse complement strand
TAATCTAGAAAGAAATGTAATTTTCTATATGAACAATTATGTAACATTTTTCATGTTCTGTGATATATTGGTCATATTGTGTTTTTTTTTAACTGAATAATGTCAAATATAGTAAATTTAAGTACTAAAAGTAGTTGCTAAAACATGTTTAGAAGGTAATTTTGCAGTTGCAGCCTGCGTGTGTCCCAACTTATCTATTTCCTTTAATACTTTCCTCTCTGCTTTTCAGTCTGGTTCACTTAATATTTTACTTAAATTTACGTAATTAATGTAGTAATTTGACTCAGGTGGTTCATGCAGATGTAGTTGAAAATATCACTTACAGTATCACTAATTGAAAATGTTTTTGTTATAACCTCTTTAAGGGCATTAAAATAAACTCAATATTTTTAGGCGTTAAAAATGTTAAACTAATTCAATTAAGTCATATGCAGTATTACTTTTTAAGAGTGTTTAACATATCGATTTTTAAGTCTTGTCACAAATTCTGAATATGACTTATGTCTGGACTTTGACTGGGACATTCTGTCATGACTATGATCTGAACCATCACATTGTACCTCTGTGTGTCCAGAGAAGCATCCAGACAGGATGATGACCCATGAAGCGGGGTGATATGGACTAAGGTTTTTATTATATTTTATAGTATTAGTGAAATAACATCAAAATTATGATTAAAAAACATGCATTATTTCTTTTTTAGGTAACTGCATGGCACAGAATTCGTTGCGCCACAACAATAAATTTTGCTCTCGAAACAAGCTTCTTCAGGAAGCCACATTCTGCATTGTGATTTATGTCACTAACTTTGTATAGACTGTATTTAATCTCTATAAATAAATCTCAAATTCACTGACATTTAGCGACACTCTCTTGGATAAAAAACAGTAGATGAGAAAGTAGAAACATTTTAGTCTGTTTCCCCCTCCCCCCCCACCCCACATTACTGGAATTTATAGTGACACCAACACATCAAATATCTTATAAAGACTAGAAATATTTCACCTTCAATGACAAAAGTTACGATAAACGATCCAGGCCTCACAGTCAGGATGGTGCATTCAGGAGAACTCGTCAAGTTCTCTGTCAAACTGTGGTTTAATGTAGGCTGAAAAGTTCAGCTTAGGTCTCGTCTGACCAGGCCATCTTCCTCCACATGTTTAATGATTATGTCTTCAGCAACTACAATCAGATGTGACTTTATTGATCCCGTGCTGCCTCACTCTTTCTGCCACCACTTGGGGGCAGCACACCAGTTGTTTCTTCATCCGGTTTCCTCTCTCTCTCTCCTCGGCCTCCCTGACTGTGACCTGGATATCTGGATCTGAGCTGAATATTTGGATGGATTTCTCAGTTCCTAAAAATGCACGTGGCAGAAGGAGCGCTGAGATTAGAGGAGGTTTACTGCAGGCACTCAAAACCAGGATATATCAGTGTGCCTCCAACAGCAGTATTTTCAGCATCCACGACATCTAAAGGGGAACTTCACAAATTTCATTTCACGCTTATCTGACAGAAATAACCACATGCAGCTCAACGCTGCCACGGGAAGCAAAATAAGGAGCAACTGTCACTTCTTCCCTCGGTTATTTTGATTTCCACCGGCTTCTGAATTTTCAGCCTCTCCATATTTGAGTACATTTGTCATTTGGTGTTTCAGCTGGCAGCAAAGAGGAGCTACATGTAGAGCTTAGGAACAGAATTCATCTGCCGAAAAACAAGCGTATTTTTGTTTTTTGTTTTTTGCTACAAAAACCACAAACTTTAAATTGGGGATTTTTTTTTTTTATGACAGACCATCACAGCGTAGTGCAGGGCGTCCAAATGTTTTTGTAAAATGGGACAAAATCCATCAACTCAAGAGCAACTCGGGGCCAAAACATTAAACATTTTTAAAAAGCTAAAATCAGACAAATAAATCAATCACATCACACCAACCTCAACAATAAATGTTCTAACTAAACACATAATATAGTCAATTTTTTCACGGTAATTGCAACATGCGTAGATTTATTAAACCGACTTATGTTATGTTCACTGAAATTGCACAGGTCAACGTCACTCAGTCAGCTACTTTAATGAAAACATTAACATTAAAGAAGAAATGTTGAGGCAACAAGTTAAGGTGAACTAATCGGGTTTCACAGCGTATGAGTGATGACGCACAGAGGAACGCGTTGTGTGTTGATCGTGTACTAAGCCGGTGCACCAAGCCCTCCACTCCTCCCAGTTTGTGTGCTGGTACCTTGAGCACGGTGATGTTCCAGGTGAAGCTCTCCACCGCCTTGTTCAGCTTCCGTCCCTTCAGCCCCTCCTTCTCACAGAGCCGGGACAGGTCCTCATGGAGGTCCATTCCTGACAAACACGAACGGGAGATGTTGACAAAAATAACGCACACGTATAACAGCAGCACGTCTTGATGGGTGCGTTATCATAGGAGACGGCTCATGTTTCTGACGTTTGCATTGGAAAACAGAGGTGAGCAGTGATCAGTGGCAATGAGTGGGTTTACAAGCGCATGCGGGGATGCTACCGAATAAGTAAGTGCACCCGCGTAGCTTCATATGGTCGCTAATACATTCATGACCCGCTCGTTTCTGTGGGTGCTGCTAACATGCAGAGCTTCATGTCTTCAGACTTTACCTTCCCTGTGCACCTGGTCGATCCTCTCCTGAACACCGTCTGCGTTCTCAATCAGCTGCTTCTGGGCGGAGATCATCTGAACAGGAGAGCAGAGAGCGAGGCTGAGCTCACAGAACATTCAGTTTGGTGTCGATTCAGAGGTCCCGCTTCATCGATCTGCAAGAATGTGAAGTCTATTCTGTTTCCCTGACAAACAAGTTATTATTTTTTACATTTTTATCCTTTATGCTCATGCGTTACTTTCTCTTTCATTCCGAGTCCCATTGTTGATTAGGAGTGCCATAAATGGTGCTATGAAAATAAACTTGTCTTGCCTCTTAACTGAGTTTTGTGGATGGAAATAAAAAGACTAAGTTCTGGCATACACACACACACACACACACACACACACACACACACACACACACACAAAGGAGACAGTAATCCAGTACATTCAGGACGGGTGAAGAGTTGTTTTCTAAGCGTCCAGGTGACACCAGCTGTTGCTTCCTGACACTGACCTGCTGGCTTCACATCTATCACGTCCACACACACACACACACACACACCCCCACACGCACACACACACACACACACACAGCTAACTGAGCAGCTACAGCAGGCCGCCCAGGAAGGGAAGCTCTGTGTGTTCTGAGGTGTGTGTAGGTGTGAATAACTGACAACAGGTGGGAGAGACTCGGCTGCAGCAGGAGATGGAGGAAGTAGGAAGAGGTGCAGCTGGCAGTCCCACTGTGTGTGTGTGTGTGTGCGTGAGTGCGTGAGAGGAAGTATGTGGGTGATTGTTACATGCATGACACTGCAGTGTCATTCTGCACATTTAATGCCTGAAGAAAATGTTTCCCTCCCTGATCCCATTAAATCGACCAGTAACAAAAATTAAGATAAAATCAAGAAATCCAAAGAATTGTAGCACGTGTGTGTGTGTGTGTGTGTGTGTGTGTGTGTGTGTGTGTGTGTGTGTGTGTGCGTGCGTGAAAGGCTGAAGTGTTTTTCTAAAAGGCATGATAAAAATGTGTTTCTCTCAGCTTTTGGTTCCACCAAAGTTTCATTGGAAACAAATCCAGGGCTGTCATTAGCTAAAGTGACTGGTAGTCAGACTGCTGGAGCTTGAGAAAACAAGCACATCATTAGGTGGATGGCGGACCCCAGAGTAAAGTCAAATTAGGAGCTTTAGTGGCTTAAATGGAATAAATTGCAGCCTGTGGAACTGATTACTTGTTTCCATTTCTCTGTAGGTCCATTTTAGGCAAACCTCGAAAACTATTCTGACAAAAGTGGGGAAAGGCCGATGTGATGTGATTTGAAAGTCTCTTTTACTCCTACAGAGATCAACAGTTTTAAGAAGAATTAAAAGCCCCATGAAGGGCCAGTTTGAATTTTTTGCCGTGAGATGTTATGAGATTTTAGGCTTGGTTTACATGCCAGCTGGAAACAGCCCAGCTCTGTCTCCCATGAACACAGTGCTGATGTAACACGTTTACCTTCTGAATGGATCGTTGACCAACTTATTTGATGATTTTAGTGATGCCACTTAACAAGATGTAATGTCTGTTATTGGTTTTCACAACTGTTGACTGTATGATGTGTTTATAATGTTGTTGTTTTTGATGTTTTCCCGTTTCGTCTCGAAGGCGGAGCCAGGGCCACCAAGGCATTTTGCACACCTGAATGGTTGCCACGGAGATTAAAGGATTTCTCAAACATGAATGAAAGAATCAAAGTAACTCTCCAGGTATATTTTGATGAGAGAATAACCTTATAACATGCTAAAAAAAAAGCTCAAAAGAGTCGATTTTAGATGATACTGCCCCTTTAAGGTTTAGGTTTGAGGTCTTTCTGGGTAACGGACAGATTCCTCAAGGTGACTCAACCTGTAAAAAGCTGGATTTAGCCATGTATATTAATAATCTGATGGATAATCTGTGTGAAAAGTTCTGTCCATCAGAGGAGATTAAAAAAATCTTTGCAAAGCGGCTTTCGATCTGCATTAGTGACGGCATTTCTACGTAAGAACCTTCATCCTTACTGAGAAACTGGAGTCATAACAGTTTAAAACAAACACAAGTTGGAATTGTCTCTTTTTTACTATTATTACCCATCAAGAACGGTACAATGTTTTTCTTCACCAGGCTCCTAAAAGTCACGGTACGACACAACACAGAACACGACTCTGGCTGTAAAACAGTGAACAGTCAAGGATATTTAAATGGTCGATTGTGGCAGCTTTGCTGTGTGACCTCAAAGTCGCCAATAATTCAGTCAACAACTGCCAAAAATCTGTTTCCCTTTTTCTCATGTAAATGTCTGTGTCACTGGTTTTATTGCAGTTGAATGACAGGGCTCCACATACGTCTACAGAGGCCATTTTAGTTCATTCCACTCAAAACCCTGACAGCCCTGACGAGAGCTTTGTGTCCTCAGACTGATCAGAAGCACCGTCTTCAAATTCTCCCTGGCAGCTGACAGAATTAAACGCAGGATCTGGGTTGTTCTGGATGCGTTCTGACGTACTGACCGTGTCGTAGGCAGAGAGAAGCTTCCGAGTCGCCTCAGACAGGCTGACCTGAGGCTCCAGACAGGGGTAGCCCTCCCTCAGCACCATGGCGGCTCCCATGGCCCCCTCGGGGCTCTGGAGCCTCGTAGCCAGGCTCTGGATGCACTGCTTCAGTTTGGCCACAGTGGGGAGCCCACACTGGTCCTTGAAACCGGCGGTGGAGCACTGGGGGAAGAAGAGTGGGACACAGCTGGATCAGGTGTGCTTCTCCTCCAACAGAACTACGCTGAGTGACGACAAGAAAACAGCTTGACACACACACACACACACACACACACACACACACACACACACACACTTCATACAACAAACATCTGCTGCTTCACTTGCAAATCAAATCAGTATCACTTGACCTGTGGATTTATCAGAACAATTTGACATCAAGCTGGGACAGAAAATCAACACATTTTAGACTGTAAAAAAATCTTTAAAAGTTTTTTTGGTCTAATTTTTAGAGCAAATGTCTTGAAATAAGACAAAAGCAACATAATAAGCACAGAAGTTATTGAAATAAATGATAAAGAAACAATTTTCAGGGAACATAATGGTAATGGCATAATAATAATACAAGAGCACATTCTCAAAGATCAACAAACTTTAAATTCTAATGAACATTTAATACTGGAACAGAAAGACATTTTAAATATCCAAAATGTAAAAAAAGTAAGCAACAAATACAATTAAGTCTCTCTAAGCAAAATTGTCCTTCAAAAAATGACTATTTTATGCCAAAGCACCAAACTGAAGACTTTTTTCATAAGGTTTTTGGTAGAAAGACAGAGAAAAATGAAAAAATTATAAATCATACAAATGGAGATTATTGTGCTAGTTTGAATTTATCATGTAATTAATTGATTTATTGCTGACTGCGACAGGCCTTCTTGTAACAAGACATTTTTCCCATGTTACAGGTGAAAAAAATCTGCCAGGGAACTAATCCTTTTTCATCAATATTGAGGATTTATTGACTTAAAATAAGATGCTAAGATGCTACATCTTGCTGAAATGCTACTTATATTTTGGTTTTGACTTATTGCAAGTGTACTAATATATTTGCATTAAAAACTAGAGCAAAAATTCTTGGGAACATGTCGTGTTTTTGTAGTGTGCACATTTTTAATTTGAAGTAGGTAAAGCAGAAGTGGAAAGCGAGTTCTTTGTAACATTCTGGGTCAGCTCCTAATGAGCCAAGTGACTTCAGGCCTCAAACAGAAAAACGCTGCCACTCTGACTGAACGGTTTTGTCAACAGAAAAAGCTCCAACACGGCGGCTAATTATCACAGCCCACCTTCACTGAAGGGTGTGTGTGCGTGTGTGTGTGTGTGTGTGTGTGTGCGCGCGCAACAGCAAGACAAGTGTGATGGATGTTAAGTGACCCTGGCAGAGGAGCACACAGCCTTAGCAGCTTTAAGCTTTAAGTGAGACAGAGCAAAAGGAAAGGACAATAAAGCAGAAGAGCGCTAATAAAAGCTGCTAGCTAAAGAGTGAACAGTGTTTCTGCTCAGGACCTGGTGTGCGGACATGTGTAAGTAGGAAGCCTCTGCAGTTGAAGATTACTTGTATTTGTTTTTCTTTTCACATAAGAACCATTTTTTACCCTTTAGCCGTTGCTAATTTTGTTTATTTCATATTTGTTAGTCCTGCTACTGACGGACAAAATGTTAAAGGGGCAGTGTGATGTGTCTTCCAGGCACATGATGTCATCTTATTGCACAATCAAAAAACTATGGTACCTTCCATTGTTACTAAAATGCTGTATAAATATGATATGACTTGAAAGAAATTTGATTTTGTAATTTAAAGTGTTGAAATTTTGCCTCTGTCCCTTTAAAATTCCTCTTTATGAAACTCCACCTTCAGGAAGTCATCACAACATGGCTCCTCTATTAACCCTTTAACAACATTTTTACCAGCATTTCACTAAAAAGTAGCTTGTATAATGAGCTCGGCAGATGCTCCACCAGGTGTTTGCTAATTGCTGCTGGCTAGTCTGAAGGGGCTGAGTGGGGGGGAGTTGTAGAGGAGAGCTGCTCTTGGAAACTGCAGCTCTAAGGAGGAGAATTATAATGTTTTCATGCCTTTGTCTGAATTCACTTGTATGCAGTGCCAATGATTAGTGGAGAGCTGTTTTTTTTTTTTTAACATAACCACCTAACGTTTGCGTTACTATTACATAAGGGAAGCATAAACTTTATGAAAAGTAGAAATAATTCATGGCAGTTCACATGGCCAGATAAACAAGCGCCCTGCATTCTGTGCCGTCTCTTTAAAGTAGCTCTGCAAAAGTGAGCCAGTACAGACTGTGTGAGCCAAAAGCCATGTTGGCCAGTATGAGGATCTGGATCAGTCTCAGCTCTGGGATCTTCACCAGGATCTCAGAGATTCTGGCTTGTTTTCAGAATTAACCTGACCTTCTAGATTTGCAATATTTTGGAGTCAAACAGTTGTTGGCTACCTGAGCTGGAAAGCATTAAGGTCAGGCTCTGTCCTGGACTGATAAGCAGGAAAATATTTCTTTATGGCCTTGGTTCTATGAAGCAGTCTGTGATGCAGATGCTGGAGAGGACATGCAGTATTCATGGTTTTCCAGCATATATACAGGGTTTACTGTTGGGCCTCTAGCTATGTGAAGGTCTAAACTACAAGGAGCAAGGAGGCTGGGATAAGAACTATCATTCCCACAAACTATCAGTTTAAGCAGGAATAGGACATTCACTGCATGAATATGTAATATTATGCTCACAATGACGAGCCGATGAAGGAGCTTTTGTCTCTTCTAGACTTTGGGGACCTTCCTATGAAACCTCCTCTACTATTTCCCCAGTGAAAGGAGGACATCTGTACTCCGCATGTAGGTATAGTCAAGTCAAGTGAACTTTATTATCCACATATGGATAAGCTTTGATCCTGCTTTACTCATAATTCTTCAACAGGAATCGTCTTGTGATCGGAAGGTCGTAGGTTCGATTCCAGGGTCCTGATGTGCTCTGGGCAAGGCACATTGCCTACCAATCTGTGTGTAAATGTGTGTGCCTTTGTGAGTGCGAATCTAGGAATGTGATATTATGATATTCCTCTTATTCTCAGCTGTATGGGAATGAAGAATATATTTTGGTATTTGTCTATTCCTACTGTTTTACTTTTAGTCATTTACTCATCATTCTTTCATCTTTTACTAAGTCGTTTAGTTGAGTGTTACTAGATTAGTGAGATTGGTGATTAAAATAATAAACTTGAAGGTTAAATTCCTTCTCTTTTTAAACTCCTGTATATTGGAGAGAAGTCGTTTGTCTTTATTCCACACATGTGTAACATCTTCAGCTCTGGATTTATGCCTTGATCCATTGTTATTTTAATACCAAGGCCTCCTTATCAGGGAGGCATTTAAGGACAATAAATGAGACTGAAATATTTGACTGTTATTATTTTCCTAATAATCAGGTGGTGCTCCAACTTGGTAACTTTGATCCAAGTTAATAGTTTTATTCATAATTACAAGTATTTCTAGGTATTTATAGCCAAACCAGACCGGTTATTGCACATGAAAACCAAACAAGCACAATAAGAAGAACCCATGTAGTTATTCTTTTCACATTGCCCACCAGTTCATGTTAGTATTCAGCGATAGAACTGGTGGGTGCTGCACGACCAGCCTTCACTTCTCCTGGTATTTATAGAAGCTTTATTGTCCTCCTCCACTCTTCTCACCGACTATTGCTTTTTTGTCACGCCTCCTCCGCCTCCTCCTCCTCTGTGATTCGGCCCACAAACACGTCTCAGGTAGAGGCTGACTGCAGCTCCTGCACCTCAGTCACACACTCACAGATCCTTTTAACACACGGAGAGTTCACCGGCATATTAAGTCTAGCTGGGTTGTTGGGTACAGGGCTGAGTGGAAGTGTGTTTGTGTTTGCAGACAGTACAAATAAAGTTGTCTTAATAATATAGAATTCCCACAATGCATCTCTTTCTTTATTACTTCACACACTTCCTGCTTTTGAAGCGCTCTCTTGTTCACTTCAGCGGTCACATTTGCATTTGAACCGGGCCGGAGTTCACTTTAACCGGACCCAGACCTTTGTTTTTACGCAGACCAGAGTTCGATTACATATTCGCAGCTTCACAAAGAAACCGGACTTTCTAGACAAACGGACGGGAGTTGGACTAAAACGGACTGAACAGGGTTGGTGTGAATCCAAGCCTTAAGGAGGAAGACATCAGTCACACCTGAGGCTAAAAGAGAGAGTGATCCTGCTCTCTGACAGCAGTGTAATGGAAACCCCGCCCACTCCCCGTCTCACCTGAGCGTCCTCCCGCAGGTCCGTGGCCTCCTTGAGGGGTCCGCCGGCTTGTTTGAAGACCTCGTCCAGAGCTTTGATGCCGGTGTGCCGCAGAGAGACGTACTCCCTCCCTCGCCGGCCCACCCTGCGCACCGACAGGCCGCGGCGCTGGGCCTTCCCTCCGCCTCGCCGGTTGGTGATGGCCACGTGAACAAAAAGGCTGGTGTGTGGTAAGGGGTCTCCCGCCAGGCCCAGCAGGGGCACATTACGGTAGCCCGGCTGAAGGCACTCGAAGGCCACGCTGTATTGGCCGATGAAATCGTCTCCGATGTAGTCGTCGTCCAGCACCACAAAGCGCAGCAAGGCCAGCTCAGGCATGTTGACCTGAAACAGGACATGGAGCGAGGCATTACACCAACACACACACACACACACACACACACACACAAAGTCATTTTTGTGGACTAAGTGCCACCAGAAGGAGCATGGAGAACCGTAATTTACCATCAGCTGAGGTAAATGTGGAGAAAATAATCAATCCAATCATCCGTTCAAAAGGCTAATAAATAGATCCATAAACTCAGAATATTGTACCTCTAATGTCAGTTTGTTTTAATTTGATCAACATATAATATAGCTCTTCCATAAATTTGTATTCTTTCAGTTAATGAAAATGTTTTCTCAATTTCAGGAATATGAGGAAACGATCTGCGCATTGCTGTGAGAATGTGGCAGATTGAGGGATCTTAAAGGTGTAGCCGTCATACAATTCAGGAAGTAGACGGTTACTGTGTCCCAGAGAGAGAGGGGTGTGTTTTGGTGCGAAGTGTTGGGATCAACCAGAGCATAAAAGCTAATGACCTCATGAAGAAGCTAGTTGAAGCTAGTAAGCATCATGAGCCACAGTGAAATGAATCCCTCCACCAACATGGGTTTAGAATCCACTCAGCGAGAAAGACGGTATTAATCCGAAAGGGACATAGAAGGCCAGGCAATTTGCAAATGGCCTGAAGGACAAAGACCTTAAAACATGTTGTGTGGTCCGAATTAACTGAAAACGTTTCTCTCATTCTTCTTGCATTTAGGAAAAAGAACTGAGTTTTGTTCATCTAACTGACCCAAAAGAAGGTTACTCTGATTTTACACAAGACAGGAAGAAAACTTGGTTCTGCATCTTTTGGATACAGTGTATGTACATATCTGATTTCAAATGGCATGTTTTTGAGGGGACGGGTGGGGGTGAATGTTTGGGTGTAGTCGGGGTTGTACCAACTGGTTGACTTTAAACTTGGTGATTCTTTGCTCTGCCATGACATTTTACAAGTAACATCAACCAGCCGCAGTGACTTGACGAAACGGATTCTTCCAAGAAGATGAAAGATGAGGAACAAGGTGATACAATTCAAGGTAGCTTGAATTGTATAAAAATATAGACTGATTTAACAAAGCAAAACTGCAAACTCTGGGAAAGGCTACGGGACTAATGTTCGGCATGATGTCAGGCCCTTTTTCAACCGTCCAACTGATTTTCAACATCAGCGTCAAACTGGATATCAAATCTCCTAACCTGGCTTTTGGCTCTTATAAGAACAGTTTGACAACATCTGGAAGCGTAGCTCTAGCTGCATTCTAAGCATCTGCTGTCAACAACATGTCAGTTCATAAGTCAGTCAGGGAGCAGCTGCCAGGAGTTAACGGAGCAGCCTAATGCGCACTGAGGGAGAGCCGCATGGAGCAGCAGGTGGGTGTATTAAATATAACTGTAATCAAAAGTGACCAGTTTATAATGAGTGTAGCTTAAAGTGTTCCAACATGCAAATGTGGTCAGCTGGAGCTCAGAGACAAAAGGTCAGACTCTTTATGTTTCTTCTCTTTCTTCCTGACTGAACCAACAAACACATTTGGAAAAATAGAAAAAAGAAACAAAGTGATTTTATTTAACATATTTAGAGGGGGAAAAAACTATATTAACCAATGATTTCCTACTAAGGAACCCATGTGTATGCGTTTGTCTAATCGTGCGTGTAATATCCAGAGCAGAGTTCACGAGCCCCAACAGCTCCAGTCTTCCACTTTGACTCACATGGCTCTAAACTTGTGAATTCAACCGAAGCCAACTCATAAAAGCTGTTGTAAACAAGCTGCTGGCAAAGAACGCAGCACTGAACCATTATGGCTTACCGAGATCTAAACAAAGTTCAAAGCTGCGCATTACAACAATCTTTACAAAAGCACAAGACTGGTGACTGACTTTTAAGAGTCAATAAACAGGGAGCTGGCGTTTAATTTAAGGTGATTAGAGAGAAATATACCAGTACAATTCATCCATCTGTTTTCTATAGCAGCTTTGTCCTGTTCACAACATCACAAGTCTGATACAGTCCAAGTCCATTTAATTATAATCTGATTCGACTCGACACAGATTGTTTGTAAAATGTTGCCCAAACAATGAAGTGAACGGGTTGCTTTGTTGGCTGGGGGAACTTCACAAAAATCTGGAGCGGCACACTTAGAGTTCCAGCTCAAACTGTACGACTACAGTTCAATAATTCATGTTCTCTGTACGATCCGACGCTCACATGTGAGCTGACTGTTGTGACGCGTCGTAGCCTGGAATCCAGGAACCACAAAGAAGAAGAAGAAGAAGAAGAACCAGGAACCAGGAAGTTCTTCTTCAGCTATTGGCAGACACATTAGCTGACTTTCCATTGACACGCAGTCAATGGAAAATGTGCAATTTGACATTTTGAAAATGAATTAGTTTAATAAAAACAGCAAAAATTCTAAAAAGTTTTGTTGCCAAGATTGGTTTATTTCACAAAACTGCAATGGAAACACTTCTTTTGTATCACAAGAGTCACATGATGAAGAACAACCATCGGCGAAAACCACAAAAAAGACGACAGGAAGTAGTCAGAGAAGCCATGGAATGTATTAATAATTACTTATTACGTGAACAAACTTATTCACCTATGATTTTAATTGTGTTTCCTATTTATTGGAAATTGTGTTTTTTTACATTAGCAGATTATACAGTTTAGCTCACATTTGAAATGGAAATGCAGCTCTTGTCAAACCTTGCCAGTCTGTGTGGAGAAACATCAACTTTAACTCATTAAAGTTAACTGTATAACTTTACTGCAGTGTTTGTAAAGTTTGCAAACATACTGATGAAAAACACATTTACTTTTATTTGGGTTTTAAAATGCGTGAAGTTCATAAACTACAACACTGAAATTTCTATATTTTGAATTAGTATTTACTTACATATTTGATATATTGCTTGCTGTCCTTAATTATAGAATGTCAGACATATACTTTCTTGAGTAACATTCCAGTGAGTGACCTGTGAGCATTAGCTAAGCAGACGCACTGGAGCAGCGGAGCTGATGCACTCTGAGGTTCAGCTGCAGTTCGACACATTTCTTCAGGCCGAGTTGTCGATCTGCAGTAACAGATTTGATCTTCTGATGCTTCAAGGAAAAGCAGGACGTCTGTGCATCTGATGTGCAAACTGTGTCCACGTGATGGAACATCATCTAGGGTGCATGAGCACAGCTTCACACATTTAACAACAGACCCATGTTGTCTCAGATCACGTTCAAGAAGTTTTATTTCAAAAGTTGTTTTTTTCAGGAAATACATCTTATTTATAAAAACATGTCTCTGTGTTCCTTGGCCTTTATGATTCTAATATTCTCTAGAAATCTTCTGAGTTGTTAGTATTTGCACTGCAATGATCCTGAGAATGCATTACACTCAAACGGGCTGTATACTTGACATCTGAGGGTGACTTTTCAATTTGGATGTTATTTATAGCTTTGAGAAAACTGAAACATTCTTTTCTGTCCAACCATATTTTAAGTTGTGCTGCTTTGCCAGTTTAAAAGTTACAATTTCAAACCACTGTCGGGTTTTTTGGGGTCACCAAAGGTTGAAGCAGAGACCAGCTCCACCAGGGTTGCGTTTTGTTTTCACCTGTGCTGCTTCTTAACGAGCCGCAGATGAATTCAAAACGTCTGAATAGTCCCATTCATCGACGTAATTATGAGAGATGATTACAGAGACGGGTTTTTTTAATCCGGCTCCTCTCTCTTCATTCTGCCTGAGAGTTCCTGCAGGATCATTTCTTGTTCCGATCCAAGGTGAAACAGAACTGGAAGGATTTTAGATGAACAGTGTTCGCAGAAACGTTTGACCAGACGTGAGGAGGGGTGGGGCTCAAACAGGAAGTACCCACGTGATACAGATTAGTATTTGTTCAGTAGTGGGTATTGTTGTGACCTCTGACATTTGCATATTTCACACTGTACTTTAAATATCGCAGGTAAGTATTTTATACATATAATAAATTACAGCTCTTGTACTTCAAGCTTCTGAAGAGGACAGAGATATGCCTGGCAGATGATGATGATTATAAAAGCTTTGATGACAGTAACTAGATCAGAGGATTACTGTATTTATAATTCCCTTCAGTCTGACATGTAATCTGATACGCATATTTCATTCTCATGAAAGTGTTATAAGGCCACACTTTATTTTAGCAATAAAAAAATTATTTGTTGGAATAATTTAAAAAAATTAAGTAAAATATACAGATTTTTTGCAGTGTGGTTTGAACAGTCACTCTGCTCAGAAAAAGAACATTACTAGAGATAATTACATAGTTATTGGGAATTATCATGAAGCACCAGAAAAATAAATCTAAAACTAAATAAAACATCTAAAAAATTGTTTTTGAAATATTAAGAAATTAGCTTACATCGCATTTGGACAAGCTAAAGAGAAACTCTAACTAAATCTGCAGTATGAAACTTTCATGAAAAATATTTATATTATTACATTATCATGTCCTGACAGACAATATAATGTAATATGAGACAGATAATCTGTGAAAAGTTTGATCTCCTCCACCTTCTTTCTGAGCCACTATGAAGAAACGCGCCACTCCTGATAGAAAAACAACCAATCAGTGCCAGGACTGTTTGTTTTTGGGAAGCACTGGGAGAAGACAGGGAAGCTCAGTTTATTCATAGATTATCTGACTCATAGCACAGTGTTACAACATAGTGTAATATATATTTTATAAAAGTTGCTTCTGGTTCCTAGACCAACCAAATTGACCGAACCAATGTGCTGCAGAAGCCAGCTAATCAGTTATGTGTCACCAATCAGATAAAATAAATAAATCAACAGTTTGTGGTTTCAGGGCTGTATGTTAGCTTTTGTTAGCTTAATGAATTTGTAGAACAGAGCAGACAGTTCTAGCACAGCAAAAATGTAAATTACATTTTCTCCCAACCAAATGCAGTGCATTAATATTTATATTAAACAATAAATATAAGGCACAATGAACGAGCACATGAACAAATATTTGGTTTCCTGGATCTCCCTCTGCCAGATCAAACCATCAATAACCACACAATCTCCCTCTCCATCTTCATCCTCCGTACAACCTGTCCACCCTCCTACACTCTCACTGCTCAACCTGCTCCAGCCTCCATGTTTTATTCACTCAACCTGCTCCAGCCCTCCCGGAGCCCCCCTCAGCGGACATCCTACCGTCAGTCAGTAACACTAATCTCACTCTGTAAAGCCTTCAGATTCATATTTCCTCAGATCTCATCTGTTCCTCTCTACCACTACTAGATACCAAGACCTCCACTTTATTCACCAACATAAACCTTTTAAAACTTTTCTTTGGTCTCCTGAGAATAATCATGCATGTGGGTCAGAAGCTTCTCTAAAACCAGGACACAGAGTGACTTGTTGCAGGTGTGTTCATACATAATGGATGTGAAATGCATGGACATGCACCATGTGTTTTGTTTTCTACTGAACACATAAGGTCCTCAGAGTTTTGCAACTTAAATTATTATCAACTTTAATTTGAAACATAAAGCAGGTGTGCACCGTTTATTACATTCCACAGCTGCAGGTAATGCTAATTTGGTCGACAAAATATGAAATGAGTGGTTGATTAGTCAGTGATTACAATCCGCCGCAGCATTCTGCAGCAGCGCCTTCTGTTCTGAATTTATTAAGATGCCTACATTATCGCGAACTCTCACAAATTAAAATGAATCTGCAAATGTAAAATTGCCGAGTTAAGTCAGACGAGGTCATCCTCACTAAACACAAATGATCTGTCTCATATTACACTGGCACGACATGGTGACAGTTTAAACAAATACTTAAACAATTATAAATGTTACATAATGCAGCTTTAATGATAAGCATAAATATTCAAGCAGAATTAACGATAAGTATTTGGCATACTGTGGCGACCTCTGAGAAAGTTCACTGTTTCCACGGGTCCTTCCCGACACCGTCTGCAGGCTTCACAGGTTTGGAGAAAGCAACTCTCCCTCTGTGCGGACCCCTCCAGACGTTTGTTTTCAGATCTCATCTTGCTTCGGATGTCATTCACACTTTGGGTAAATATGAGGTTTTACGCAGCTTTCGGTTTTTAAAACTGACTGTGGAGAACTGAAATAAATCTAATATGATTTCGCTTGTCAGCAGACGTTTCTAAAACCGTGAAAGCAGCCAGTTTGTTTCACTCTGCTTGCCACGTCCTTCTCATGCTACATCAGTTTAGATGAAGCAATGCCGACTTCCAAATTAGGGACCGAGTGAGAAGAAAAGACGTGGAGCTCCTGGCTCTACGGACGCAGGATGTTTTTCTCTTTTCTCTAACTTTTTATGAAGAACACCTCAGCCTAGCTGCCTGACTACAAAGGTCTGATTTAATTTATCTCGCTATCTCTCATCATGATGTTTTGAAATGACTTATTATGCTGGTTTTCCTACAAACATATAATCTGCAGTGCAGGGAGTGTAACAAACAAGTACAGTCATAGTAAAAGCAAACTGCACCCTCCTTCTGTCCTACTTTTTATATCCCAAACTGTTTTTATATATCGGGGCATAAAAAAGCTCTAGTGGTTTAAAGCTTCAGTATTCAACTTTTATTAAAAGACATGTTTATACATGTTTGTTAAAGTTATCGTTATGTTGTGACAGTGTAATATAATACAGATAATCAGCAAAAAAAGACTAGTCAGCATGGTAACCAATGAATGGATAAACAGTTTTCCTAGACCAGTAAATTGTTTCTACGCCATTAAAACATTTAACATTGTCTTCATGAGGTTGATTGGGAGCACTAAGCCCCTCCTCCTGGCTCTGATTGGTTGTTTTTAACTGACTGGTGTATTTTTGCAGGTGGCAAATAGTTTCTCAGGGAGGAGGTGGAGGAGCTTGATTGTTTTTTGTTTTTTTTACACAGATTATGTCTCATTTTACACAGTCCAATTCAAATTCAAAATACTTTATTGACCCCAGAAGGAAATTGAATAATGGATTAGATAATTGTCATGATATGCTGACAGTATGTAATAAACAGTGGTGTTCATTGGGGGTAGCCAGTGGTGCTGTAGCCCTCACGCCCCATAAAAGACCCCTGCTCCCTTTAATAAATCATATTAAGTTCATAGAATCCAGTCATCTTTTTCAATCAAGACAAAAATATAAAATTTCATAAAAACATAAATGAGTAAATACATAAATCAAAATATTCAAAATATACATGTCGACATTGTCCACTAATTTCAACAAACTGAGGCGGTGGCTCAATGGGAAACTGTACTTCTAGCCTCCACCTGTAGGGGGCGGTAATGTACCGTAACCAAGACGATAACACAATGAGGAGTCAAGTTTTCTTAGGTTCCCAACTTTCACATTCTCTAAAAGCAGAAAGTGCAACACAACACACGTCACACCCCCTAACACACATATACCTCTAAGACACACACGCACACACACACACCACCTCCATGAGTGCCGACAGCTGAGGCAGCGGTTTCCTTTCAAAGCCCTGGATCTGAGTTCATCCTCAGCTTGTGTCTGAGTTTGGCCCCTGTGGCAGAGCCTCGGGGTCAAATGATTAAGACACTCACTCACACATACATGCACATACCCACACACACACACACACAAACAGTATCTCCTCACCTGTGCTGTGTGTCTGACTGGGAGATGCTGTGTATGCTCTGTAATTCTGGGTGTNTTTCCTTTCAAAGCCCTGGATCTGAGTTCATCCTCAGCTTGTGTCTGAGTTTGGCCCCTGTGGCAGAGCCTCGGGGTGAAATGATTAAGACACACACTCACACATACATGCACACACAAACACACACACACATACACGCACGCACACAAACAGTATCTCCTCACCTGTGCTGTGTGTCTGACTGGGAGATGCTGTGTATGCTCTGTAATTCTGTGTGTGTGTGTGTGTGTGTGTGTGTGTGGGTGTGTGTGTGTGTGTGTGCGTGTGTGTGCGTGCGTGCATGTGTGTGTAGTGTCTGACACACTGTAGTCCCACTAAGCCCTGGGTTATAGATTCTACGTCTAATGAGTCAGGCTGACTTACACACCTGGTTTTTTTGTTGTTGCCAAGAACTTTTCAACGATGTTACTGATTACCTGACAGACTGAGGTTCCTGCAGCCACAGACAGACACAACCGAGTCACAAAATACAGTTTGTACAAACAAAATGATGCTCAAGAAAAATTTAAATGAGTTATGTGTTGTTTATAATGAAAATGCAGAAGCCTAAAAGCTGCAGTGTCTCACCTTAATGAAAAATATTTTTTATATGTTTGTTGAAACTGTCACTATGTAATGACAGTCTGGTATGAGACAGGTAATCTGTGAAAAACTGAGCTCTTCCTGTTTTCCAGTCACATGGTACCATTTTATAGCACAATCAAGTAACTATGTTGCCCTTAGTTGTTATAAAAATGCTATATATTTCAAATATGACTTAAAAGAAATTTGACTTTGTATTTTAACGTATGGAAGCTGGGTCTCTGTCTCTTTAAAAACTCCTGCTCTTTCTGAAACTCCACCTTCAGGAAGTCATCACAACATGGCTCCTCTATTAACCCTTTAACAACGTTTTTACCAGCGTTGCACTGAGAAGTAGCTCCTATAATGATCTCAGTAGATATGCAGTTCCACCAGGTGTTTGCTAATTACTGCTGGCTAGTCTGAAGGAGCTGAGTGGGGGAGATGCTCTGTGAAGCGGAAGCTTAGAAACTGCAGCTCTGAGAAGGAGATACGTCCTTGAAGGCGGGGCTAGGTCCACGCAGGCGTTTTGCACAGCTGAATGGTTGCCATGGAAATTAAAGGAACACACAAAAGATTTAAAGCAACACTCCATGTATGTTCTTGATCACAGAATAATATTATAAAACGTCAATTTCACATAACACTGCACCATTAAGAGCCACATCCAGAATAATGAGGGAATTACTCTCCACTGTCTGCCGGTCAGAAGCCTGGTTTAGTTGGTGACCCAGTTGCTACGGTATCAGATGTGCAGAGAGGCGACGCTGCGGCATCATTTACCTGAGGCAGCGGATCTCTCTGTCACACTGAAATGAAAGGCAGGTACACAATAACATGAGGTAAAAACAAGATATTTTCTCTTAATAAAACTTGTTTTTGTTCGTATGAAGTGAGAGTCAGTCACAGAATGGCGAACAGACCTTAACATGCCGACTACGCTGAACACCACAGAGGAAAAATAAGACTACCAAGAGTCTGGGAGGCGATGAAAAGGACAAAATAAAAACCCCTATATAGGTCATGAAAATAAAGTATCTGAACAAAACCGAGTGGACTTATACTGAGCAGCACACTCAGACGGAGCTTTATATGTGTGATTCACTAATGCACAGGCACACACACACACACACACACACACACACGCTGCCGTCTCAGACAGACAAACCGTCCATTCAAATCTTATTTAAAGCCTGTCTACTGCCAAACAGTCACTGCAATTACTGCCTACTGATTACAGGTATTATTCCAATCTTTTTCAGTCTTTGTGGAGGTACATTATGTCTGCAGGAAGCAACACACACACACACACACGCAGTGGGAACGCCAAGCGCATATGATTCGCGACTGCTCGTCATTATGGCTCCGCTACAATCACGCAGGACTCTGTCAGTGAGGGGCAAAAAGGCTCAATCAGCAAGTCATCAAACGTCATCCGTTATACAGCAGTGTTTTCACAGGAGCACTTCATTTGGATCTTGATGGTCCTAACCCCGCCGCCCGCCCACCCCGTTCCATTAACCACTCAGGGTTTTGTTCTCCTGCAGGTGCAGAGCAGACAGGAACCTCTCCAAATCCACACAGACCTCTGTGTTCGCACTTCAGTTCATCTTTCATCTTAAAGAGGCGAGTCCTGTTGGACACACAGTGTCTGTACCGCCGAGTTTAAACAGCTGAAGATTTCTGATAATAACGTCAATCACAGCACACTTCAGAATCCTTCTTTTAGTCGCACGGAGCTGATAAACGTTTCTCAAACACCAACAAAGAGCCTTTGGTGGAAAGTCTAAGTAACATTAAGCAGTCTAAGAAGGATTATCATAAAGAGCTGCCATGCATTTATATAAGAAGATTTAAAATTCGAGCTGGGTTTTTTTCCCTGCATTTGCTTTAAGAGCTTTATGAGCAAATGAGCACCAATGACCAATATCTGGCCCCCATCGAGTTTATGAAGCTCCAGCACAGGCGTGTGACAAGTTTTGGAAATGCTCCAACCTCAGTTTAGTGAAATCTTGCAAAACTTCATCATTTACAGTTTAAACAGGAAGTTTAGATACAACAGATTTTTTTTTTTTTTCCTGTGTGAAGTTAAATCAGACCAAACTCTCGATTCAGGATAGTTGGAATCACCAGAATTATTCATATTAGCTAAATGTCATAATAATGAGGTCAGATATTTATTTATTAATGTCTTCGGCTTACCTGGAACTCAAAGGTCTCGTCAAACATGGGCTCGTCCTGGTTCTGAGCGGCGGTGCGCGTCCGCTGCTCGGCACAGTCAGCCGGGACGCCGTGCAGCTCCAGCACAACGTACGGGTCAATGACCTCACCCTTGGCCCCTGACCCCTGAGGCTTGGGCAGGTTGTGGGCACTGATCACCTGCTCAACAAAACACAGAGCAACTCATGTTAAGTTCATCAAAAAAAAAATCTCTGAAGACAGCCTTTATATCCTAGGGGCTTAGCAGGGTCAAAGGGCAGGCTCACTGTGTCACCTACATCAGCATCAGCCGATGTTATTTCAGTCATTGTTTAACCTATTGGTATCAGTCAGATAAGTAGAAATGTGCTGATATTAACAGCAAATATTCATCATTGTTGGTTGTGTGGTATGAGTTTCGGTCATGTGACGGTGATAGTGATGCAACACAGGATTTGGTGACATAGTGCCATTTTACAGCACAGCCAAGTGCCTATGTTACGCAAAATTGTTACAAAGATCAAAAGATCAAATAAATTTAACTCAACCTCTTGAAATTGGGCCTCTGTCTCTTTAAGAAGCTCCTGCTCTTTCTGAAACTCCACCTTCAGGAAGTCATCACAACATGGCCCCTCTATGAACCCTTTCACAACGTTTTTACCAGCGATGCTCTGAGAAGTAGCTTCTGGAAGGGCGGTTTCACCAGGTTTTTGCTAATTGCTTCTGGCTAGTCTGAAGGAGCTGAGCGAAAGGAACTCTGAAGAGGAGCTTCGTCCCAAAGGTGGCAGCTGAATGGTTGCCACGAGAGATTAAAGGATTTCTCAAACAGCCATGAAAGAATCAAGACAACACTCCAGGCATGCTTTTGATGTTTTATAATTTACATAACACTGCCCATTTAAGTATATGATACTGAAGTTTTTGTTGTTAATTGTTGAGTGTTAAATTTAAAACAACAGAGCAGCTTCTGGACCTTAATGCGCAGCGTCTGAGGCGGGACTCCTGGGACGCAGCCGTGTGTGTGGGCGCTGAAGTACGACACCTCGTCCCTCATCACGGCGGGCCGGAGGACGTAGCCGCTCCCCCCGTTCTGGGTGAAGCGGCCCCGATGAAGGTCCAGCATGGCGCCCGGAGTCTGCTGGTTCAAGGCCACGAGCTGGACCCCTCCCTTCCAGTATCCCTGCGGGTTGGGGTTGCTGGAGTCCAGGCGAACTGAGCTGGGCCGGACCCTGGTCAGGGTACGCTTGGTGAACACCACCAGGTCCTCCGGGCTCTCACTGGTTAGCCGCCCGGCCTCTCCCTCGCCCAGGGAGCACATCGTCCAGTAAGGCAGCTCCGGGGGGACGGGCGAGCCGGGGGACGAAGGGCTGCTGGGGGGCGACTGCTGCTGAGTCTGCTTGTAGCTTCCCCTCTGGGCGTAGAAGCTGCGGCTGCTGGTCCGGGCAATAGCCACCAGGTCCGACAGCTCCCTGTGGAGGCTGAGCTTCCTGGGCTGGGAAGGAGGCGGGACCACCAAGACCACGCCCAGTTCCTCCTCCCCAGGGATGGTCATCCTTCTTCCTGCCAGGGGCCCGCCCCCTCCAATCTCCTCGTCCTCCTCAGACACCTCCCCGTCAGATCCCTCCTCCTCTGGAGGGAGCTTCTTCCCCACCAGGAGGATCCTCCCCTTCAGCTGCTCGGGGGAGGGCAGAGTGGTGGCACGCCCCCCCAGACTCACATGCTGGGCATCGGGGGTGTAAAGTCGGGACCCGAACACCTTCTTCAGGTGGTGGGCCATGGTGCGCTGCTGACCCGGGGAGCACCGGTGACACAGGTACAGCAGCAAAGGGTACTGGGAAGTCAGGAAGGCGTATTTATTGACCACCTCCAGTGCAGAGCGGATGGTAACGGGTGAGTGGTGGTGGTGGTGGTGATGGTGGCGAGAGATGTCAGGCCCATAGTCGACCCCGAGCAGAGGCTCGCCCTCGGGGCCATCGGTCACACCCAGCTCCAGGCACCGGCAGCCGGACTGCAGGGCCTTGATGAGGCCGCCGAGGTCGGCTCTGCCGTGGACCTGGTCGTCCAGCAGGTAGGAGCGGTACGAAGTACTGCGGGGGACACACACAGGGACGGCTCAGAAAACACACACACACACACACACACAAAACGTGCAACAACGAGTCAGAAAACACACGGGGACGGGTCAGTCATTATATGGAGAATTAGTTGCAGTGAATTGTATTTATAGGTTTGAGGATAAAGAGGAATGAATCCGTGTGTACAGATATTTCAATCATTGACTTCTGAAGATTTTTACGAAACCATGTGTTGAGAATATATAGTTTTGAAAGACACTGTGAGTTTTCAGTACAGATCATAGTTCTTTCTGCTGGTTACTACAGTGTTTTGTTATGATGTACAGGGGGAAAAAAAATCATCCAATTAGCTTTTTGCTTCGTCCAGACGGGTCTGAACTCTCTGCTATTGAGAAACAATCGCTTGGACTGTGTTGAAGTTTTCAATTTTACCCAATCACTAACGTTTGCCTGACATGTATGTAATGCACCAGTATGACCCTATGAAGCTTACCGGAAATAAACAACCATCCTCCACTGTGCAGAGAAAAGTGCAGATGTGAACCAGGCGGCCGCTAACGTTAATTTAATCATCTGGAAGTGTGACCAACACGGACTGAACGGCTTTCTTCACTTCCTCTGTTGGCACTGATGAAACTACAATTCTGAAACAGCTCAGAATATCGACGTCATCATTCAGAAATTCTCCTTCTGTTTGCTGATTGGCCTGTAAAAAAAATCTACCAGAGGGAATCAAAGTGAAATCCAGAAAGTGAGATTTTATTCTATAGGAACTGCACAGGAAGGTAACGGCCAGACGAGGCTGCAGTGCGTCTTGAGTTTTATTTAGCAGAAGTCACTCCACTACTCCCTGACCTCAACAGGTCAAGTTCCAAGTCCTCTGGCTCCTCAAACCTTGAACTCTCTGAACCCAGTCGGTCTGGCTTGAATCCTTTTGTTCCTCAGAGGAACATCAGCTTATTATCCACCCCCCACACTGATTCCTGTCGTTATTTGTGGCACTGTGGTGGTGGAATAAGCCACCATGAGAGCGCGACTGCACGTGTTTTAGGTATTCTGAAGATTAATCCAGTCACAGAGCACCTGCTCCTCTAAGTGTTCTTCCTGCACGATGTCCTATAAAAACAACAAGTCGATCTGAGGAGTAGTTTCATGAGCCCTTTTTGGAGGAAGAGGGAAAATATTTCCCATTTCTTTACCTGACTGTACGCTGTAAAGCTCTGGCTTTCGCAAGAGTGCTTCACCGAGTAAGACGCGGCTTCAGATGACCTAACATAGCGTGTAACGTAAAACTGGCACAATAACTGCAACTTAATGTGCGTATTGGTTTCAAATGTTGGATTTAGTGCTGGCTCTCACACAGCCGTGAGTAAGCAGAACCATCTGGCAGATACGCAGAAAGCAGCCACTGAATGAACCCAGTGCAGAGTCATGTGTGGAGACTTTGCAACAGTGCAGAACAATATGTGCTTATGGGAAATATGTTTATCTACAAAAAACAAAACCAAAAAAAAAAACATTTCATCAGTCAGCTAACCCCCGTACAAGTGTAACGGGATTTGTTGGTGCTCATGCAGGATAACCGTGAGAGTGCTCTAAAAAGTGAAAACAATCCCCTACGCATGCCAGAAACAGAAAACCTAAACATGCGTACATAACCAGCCACTAATCCAGCTGTGGTGTTAGGATTGATTGGTGTTTGAACTGCAGTAACACCTGCGATTACACAGAAACTGTGGACTTATTTATAATTAGTAAACCGTGTTGCACAGACACAGCTGGAGAGCATTTTGTTTTCCTTCCATAGTTTTGTATCGTGTACAGGACCTTGTGAAAATATGCAAACCCCTTAAGCTTTTTTTACATTTTGTCACAAACACAAACAGGCTGAGCAGAGACAGGATCAGTCAGCGCAGCAGCCAAGAGGAGGCTGGAGGAGGGTTTTTTTTTTCCTATTTTCTCTCTTTCTACTGAAAACTGGATTTTAAAAGTTTTCAGTCTGGTGTTTTGGTCTCAACTAGCTCTACTTTCTGAAGGACAATTTTGTTTGCAGAAATGTCATAACTCATTTTATTTATAGTTTCTGTTTTGTTTATTTATTTTGGATATTTAAAATGTCTTCCAGTTTCGGTGTTAAATATTCACTAGAATTTAAATCTTATTGATCTTTGAGAATGTGCTCATGCATTATTATGTCGCTAACGTCATATTACCTGAAAACAATATTATTGTTTATCGCAATAAGTTTTGGGGAAACAAAATTTGTTATTGTGACATTCCTAGCCTGGACTAGCAAATGCAGCTCTCTATAGAATCTAGATATTTTTCTTTTTCTGCTCTTCTAGCAAAGTGAGCCGTCAAACCTGATGTAGTAGTGGGCCAGGGGCAGGTTCATGTCCTGGCAGACCCCCAGGTGTTCGGGGTCCAGCAGCTGACACTCGGGCGACTGCAGGTAGCGGGCGAACCCGTCCAGGCCCAGCAGGCCGCGCTCCCGGCCCTGCGCCGACGGCTCGTAGCGCTTCAGCAGCTCCCAGCAGCCCTCGGTCGTAGCCAGGGACAAGCCCTGCTCCGTCTCCAGGAAGAGGCGGAGGTCCTGAGGGTCCAGGCACTCGCGGTCCTGGGACAGCTGAACCAGCAGGAAGTAAACGTCGGGTCGGGTGCAGAGCTCACAGAAGGCCTCCTGGAACTCCTCCCGCGTCACGTGGGAGGTGAGCTTCTCCTTGCTCCGCTGGATCTCCTTAAATCGGAGGCGGACCTGAGGAAAGCACAGAGAGCATGATCAGGTACCATCCGGTCAGTCCGAGTCACAGAAAACTCATTTAGGTAACCACTGACCCAACACTTAGTAAGCTAATTCACAAAAAGGAATAAATGTGGCTTCAGCCAACTTTCTATCTTTATTTCAGTGAAACAAGATGCAGCAGATCGTCTATCAGTTTATCAGTTTATTGTTTCGTCTCTTCATTTGTCATCTGTTGGGGCAGCAGCACCAGAGCCATCAGGGCCAGAGACCTAAAGGCTCAACAAGCTGACGGCTGGTTCTGTTCTGGTTCTGTTCTAGGGATGACTGTGGAACCTCTGGAGATGATGATGCAAAGAAGGATTTTACATAAAATCAACAAAACTATGGACAATCGTGAACATCCTCTTCATGATGCCAGCTGCGTTTTTGTTACAAATGTATGCAAAATTGTGTTGCGGTTCCACTAATGTTGAAAAAAAAACTGTCACAAATGTGGTGTTTCCGTTAAAAAAGAAGCACAATTAAAGTAAAATCACATGTGATTAAGTTTGTTCATGAGATAAATCAATAAAAAACAAGCTACGCCTTCATCCTTCCACCACTTCCTGTCGTCTTCTCCGTCTTCTCTTTCAGCAGTAAGAGCTGGTTCTTCATCATGTGACTCGACTGATGCGTAAAAAAATTTCCATTGCAGTTTTGCAGCGTACGCTAATTTTGATACAGCTGTAAAGCAACCCAAAACGTCTAAAAAATTTGTTTTTGCAAAATCGGCATGTTTCCAGTAAGCAAATTTATTTTCAGAATTCCAATTTGCGCAGTTTTTTAGGTCAATGGAAAAGTAGCTACTGCCTTAGAAAAACAGTGTCTTCAGTCAGAAGCTTCTTCAGATTTGCTGCAACACAGACTGCTACGATCTCCTCTTGTAGACGTAGTTCCATCTACAAGACTGATAAATTTTGAATCAATATGAGTTGCAACAATATTTAGTTTCCCTTTGGAATCAACAGAGCATTTTTGAATTAAGATTTTCAATAAGGATGTTGAAGTGAGCCACAGTGAATTATGAACCTCCTTCAACATGTCCTCTCTACTCTCTCTATCATCTAATCTCTGCCCGTGCTTGCAGCAGTTCTCTTCAGATCTGATCTTGGCAAAGGTATGTTCCTGCTGGTTATCGCCTAAGCCAGTGGTTTCCAAACATTTTCATAGGAATAACAGAGAGTTGGCCATTCTAAGGTAAAAACCCAGCGCATACAGTGTTCATGTTTTGTTTTGTTTTTTTCATCCAGAGGGCTTCCCGCGCCCCCCCTGCAATGACACGGCGCGCCCCACAGTTTGGGAACCTCTGTCCTAAGCCCACACAGATTCTCTTGGTTGCTTGTGATGTGAAAATAAGTCAGGACAGTGTCCTTCAGAAACTCTGGTTACGATGGACAAAATGCTCTGTTGTTCAGCAAAACCACCACCGAAAAAAACAAAACAAAAACACTTTTCAACCCACTGTACGCCAGAACTCTGATCTGCTTGGATTCGATGTGAATTTACAGCTCGTCACTTATCAGCTTCAGCAAAAAAAGGCCAATATTATGACTTCTTCATATGTAAAATTAGTTGTAGAAAACAGAATTGGAAGCATTAGAAGATCTATAATTGAAGAAAAATAAAGCAATTGAACTTTTTTTTTTTCAGCTGAGAAACATGGCTTCACTCTTTGATGATCTGATTCAGATCTGGATAAATTCACATTAATTTGTGGCAAAAGAATAGAACAGAGAAATAACTTGTGCTTTCCTATGTTCAAACTTCAGACCCAATGGGTAAAGCTGTTTTTATGAACTGTGCCATCACTTTGCCAATGGAAAATGACCTTGGAGGCACAAAGATCAAATTTAGATATGATTCTACGTCCCGTCTTACCTTTGCCTCCTTGATGCCAGGGCACAGCTTGCAGACTGTGGTGACAGCCACATCCTCTGATACGATCCCGTAGCCATCCTCATCAACCAGCGCGAACTCTGCTGCCAGCCACTCGCTCCTTATCTTGCTTCCCAGGCTGCCTTCTACCGCCACACCTCCATCGCCCTGCCCTCCTCCCACTACCCCACACCCTCCTCCAGCACCGCCGATGATCGAAGGGTGGGCGAGAAGGTAACGCAAGCCCGTCACCCAGATGTTGGCCACGTCAGCTGACAACGCCACCAAATCTAGAGACTGCAGAACGGTGGGGAAAAAATGTGGGATGTATTTTAAAAAACAACAAAAAAAAAAAAAACTGGTGATGACTTTTCAGAATTCCCTTTTCCAGAATAAAGGTGGGGCTGTTACCTGGTACTCGTCACCATGAATGATGGAGAATGCGGCTTCCTCGGCCAGGTGTTCAGACAGAGGACCGTTATGAAGAAACGTCTCTGTGCTTTTCCCAGTGCGGACCTCCTTGATGCTGGACACGTCCAGTCTGGCCCGCTCCGAGTCCTTTTTGGACGGCTCCCAGCGCAGGCAGCTCAGGTCCGTGTCCAAGGTGTAGAAGCGACAGTAGACCCTTGAATTGGGTCGGATCTTCTTCAGCTCACACCCACCTTGCATGAAAGCCAAGCAGTCCGCTGCACTGCTCACCTGCAACAAGAGATCAGGCAAATCTTGGACTAAGGGTCAAAGTGGAAACACGTTTGTGGAAGAGAAACACCAAATTGTTTCCAAAACTCCTTCCAATGTGGATTCTCTGAGCTCAAAAGAAACACGTTCAGCATTTTAAAAATCACTTCTAGGAAAACCTGCGGGTAGCTTGCTCTTCTGCCAGAAAGAATGACCTTCATCTTGTGAATGTTCTAAACTAACATGTGTGATGGGCTTCACTTGAACCCAAAGGTTTGAACACTTAAAGGGATATTTTGGAAAGATCTTACAGTACATGGCCCAGCAAAATGATCAGGCATCCCCAAATCATCATGTTTGTAGCTCTTCTTCAAGTCGTGCACAATGACTTGAAGATCATATTTTTCAAGATCTGAACATGTTGATCTCATAGGCTTGATTTTGGGCTCATTTGATCACAGATCTCTCTCCCAAACCTTCCCAGAATCCTTTAGATGTTGACTAACCAAACCTAAGACAGCCCCAGAAACCTCACAGGCCGTTCAGTCTGTTACTGGGTCCTGTTACTAATGCCGTCATTGAAGACTGCTCTCAGCTGCCACTCATAGGTTTTGCACTGACCTCTCATCTCTCTTGTGATCAACCTCTCCTCGTGAGGTGTGTAGAGCTCCAGACAGAGAGTGATTGAAGGTCATTTTTAGATTTTCACCATTAGCCAAATAATGACACCAACTGTTATCGCCTTTTCACAGAGTTGCTTGTGGCCCATTCTAACCTTGTGCAGATATGCAGCCGCTAGGAGCCGAGATCAGGAGTATCCATAAATTAACTGATTGACAGATAATTGTAATTTGTGAACCACACAGAGAAACAGCCAAATAGCTGGCGATCGGATACTCGCTCCTAAATCAGTTTGTACATTTTCAGTGTCTGTGGATAATATTCCACTTTTAATCAGACTTCCCTTAAAACTTTAACTTACAAAACTGAGTAGGAGATCAAACATTTATTCCCCCGCTGTAATAAAGGAAAGCAGTCAGTACTAAGAGGACCTGGTTGACCTTAGATTCTTTCAGTATTGTGTTCAACATGAGTCTGTCTGTACTTCCTAGTGGAAAGCCTCAGAAAATGTTTAGTAGCATGAAAGACATTGGTCTGGAGGTAATCTTTCTAAAGTTTCTCCTCATTGTCGTAGGACAGCACCCTACAGAACAGCTAAGGATCCTATAGATGTACCCAAAACCCACTGGGCTCTGGTGAGTCTCCAGCGGTCTGTACAGGGAGTTAATGAACCCCAAGGTCACAGAGGGACGACAATCCCTTCAACCTCAACCTGGACAAAACATAACGCAGAAACAGTTTCTTTGCCAATGTTTCAATGACTCAGGAGCCTCTCGTTCATGAAACTGGTTCTAGTGTTAAACTGGCGCTAATGCTAGCTTAGTCTCTGCACCAAGTCCGATAAACCGCTTCCTTCTCAGGCCCAACTCTGAGCTGGGTCGGAAGAAAGAACCGCTTTTGTCAGGAGTTGGAGGCGGGCGTGTGGAGACCAACAACCAATAAAACACTGAGTCCACCTTTGGACTCATACAGTGAAAACGCAGCGCCTGCAGCTTCAACTAAACACCAGATTAGCAGTGGAACAACACAGGCTAGCTGCTTCTAATGTTTGTCCATCCCCAGTCGATAAGGCGGTCAAAGGGACACATTGAGCATCGCTCACAGCTGATCTTTTCTTCTGAATCCAAAAACACCATTTCCTCCTCAGTTGTCAAGCACTGTTTTTTAAAGGGGCGGTAGTATTTTCCAGGAACATAGTGCCATTTTACAGCACAATCATGTTTTCTTCAGTTGCTATAAAAACATTGTAAATATCAAACATGACGCCTCTGTCTCTTTAAGAAGCTCCTGCTCTTTCCGACACTTTGTCTTCAGCTTGTCATGACAACGTTCCTCCATTCAGCCTTTAACAACATTACAACTGTTGGACTGAGAGTGGACTGTAAGTAAGATACATTTTTTTTCATTGTTTCTTGAAGAAGCTGCAGCCTTTCAATATTTACTCCACATTGTTGCATTTCTTCTGAATATTGAGTGGCAAAGTGTTATTTTCTGACTCCAAAAACTTCCACAAGCCAACGACATGAGTTTGGGACATCTCTGCAGACCGTTTCAAAGGTTGCCCCACATAATGAACAACACCACACACCGTCTGCATGTGAAATAAACAGTGACTTTAGTCAGAGACTTCTTCTGTTCCCTGGAATATGAGCTGATGCAGGGAATCCATTAAAATAAGCTTATAAGGGATTGTTTTGTCACATCAGGAGGCTGTTATCTTTCATCTTTTTACGTTTTTTACATTTAATTTTACTTCTTGCTGCATTGAATTTATTTCCACCCATACAGCCCATATTTAAGTCTTTAATAATTTCTGTTATTTAATTTCCCTGACGTCTCATTTCTGTAAATGCCCAGATGGACAGCACTGCGAGTCGCGGCCCCAAATAAATTGGAATCATTTCAATTGTGGCCCGACTTTTCGTAGCAAACACACTGTGGACGTAAATTTCAAAAATAAGTTTTGGCACACACGCGGTGGGAAAAATTAATATTTGATACACTGTCCATTTTTTAAGTTCCCTCGTGTACAAAGACTGTAGAGGTCTGTAATGTACACCTCAACTGTGAGAGACAGAATTTATTTTAAAAATCCAGAAAATCACACTCTATGATTTTTAAATAATTCATTTGCATTTGCAACGCCTTAGCAGAATAACACAGACCTGTCTGACAGCAGGCCTGTATGGCAGCCTGGAGGGTTCAAGTCACTGTTTGTGGAAAGAAAAGCGGTCAGGATGTTCAGGAAAACCTCCGGGACCACCGAGGCTGGGAACGCCAGCGACTCCATCCACAGTAAAGACAGTTTAACTTCAAGAAGTCAAGAATTTGGACTTGTTCCATAAACACAAATCAGCACTGCTAAAGCTAACATGCTAACAATCAACCTATAAACTTAATCAGTTCTGAAAAGAAGAGTGCTCAAATATGCAGCCAGAACTGAAACAGAAACTGGAAAAAATGTGTCACAAAGATCCAACTTAACTCCACTTTATTGAACGTCAGTGTGGACGTGCGCACATGTTGGAGAGTTTTTATGAACGTACGACAAAAAAAATCTATAATTAATCCAAATTTTTACCCAAATCTTGTTTTCCAAAACGACTGAGGCTTTCGTTGTAGAATAATTCTGCCTTAGAAAAAGAAAGGTTCAAATAATAAGAGCCAAACATGAATGTGACATTCATGTTCGTGATAAGCGCTGACCGCAGGGGTCGACTTTAAGCTACCTTCTTCTCAGAGGGCATGCTGCTGAAGGACACCGTCTTCTTCCTGCCTCCGCCCACCTTCTGCACCGACGGGTCCTGGGGAGACACAAGGACACCAAGCAACACAGAGTCAGATTTTCTTTTCTTCTTAAATCCAGAGCAACAAATCAAAAGAAAGGATCAAAAGGGGAAGTAAACACCGTGGCAGCAGATTTCTGTCTGATTTTCAGAAAAAATTAAAGTTTATATGAACAAGCTTAAATGAATATGATCTGATTTCATTTCAAACAGAAAACCAACTATTACTCCTGCTGCCACTGACACACAGCAGTATTAATACAGATGAACATGCAAATCGTTATGGTTGATTGTGAAATATGGACCTAAACATAACTAAAGAAATGCACCTCCTTACATATTAGCTTAATTTATCATTCAAAAGAAGAGAAGCTAGCATGATTCTGTCAGCTAACCAGCTGTGTGCAGCAACATGTGGGAGAGGGGCCGCTGTGCAACCCTCCAATATCCAGAAAATACTGCTCACCTTCTCTGGCCACAAATTAAGTTAAGTCAATTTTATGCATACAGCACATTAAAGCAACAAGACACGTCAAAGTGACCACTTATGACAACAAGCAATAAACATGATATTTTGTCAAATGCCTTCATCAAAATCATCAAGCAAACATCTGTTGATCAACGTTCCACCAATCAGAGGCAGCTCCGAACAGGTGGGTTTCCTTCTGAAGGAACTCGGTGTTTCGGCTGTTTTGAAGTTTTCTGGACGTTTGTTCCAGATCAGAGGAGCATAGAAGCCGAATGCTGTTTCTCCTGGGACTGAAGTACTTTAATCTGAAATACGGCGACCGACAAGGTGGAGGAAAATGTCATGACCGTGGTTTATCTTGACTCCAAGAACCAGAACCAGGCCTTACTCCAGGTAGAAAATAAAAAATAAACACACCGTCTCTAAAGACATGAATGTGTTTGTGCCGAAGAAACAACAGAACAGAGGCGGTGCAGATCCCAGTCATGATGACAGAAGAGAAGCTCTTCCACTGTCTGCAGAATACCTGAGAATCTCTAACTGTTGTCCAGCAAGTATCACCTGAGAGCAGGTTACATAAAGCAGCCTACTGATGCTACAGTTACCACAGCAGCCAGCTGTATATTAACACATCAGTCGGTGTTAGAGCAACACACGGGTTAGATGTAGGCGGCGGTAACCCCCATCGTCACAGCAGATGTAGAGGTGCTAGAAGCACAGGCCGATTTTTAATAGCACCTTATATTAAAATACACACTGAGTGACGTTATTATGTAATATGTCACACATTTGTTTCTTGTTCTTATTAAAACTCATTTCGGAAACATCCTGGTCGTATTCCCATATTCTGGACATAGAACAGAGAACATTGAAGCTCTGTGAAGGTCAGAAAAATAATTTTTAAAATAAAGATCCAAAGCATCAGTAGAAGAACATAATAAATATGTCTCACTCCATGTGGTGGAGACGTTCTGTAACATGATGGAGTTTGCATTGAACACTGCAGAGCTACTGATTTAACTTTGGTGTTTCAATTTAAAGTAAAACCTAAACATTTATTTTTCTTTTTTTTTAATAAGGAGAGTAACCGGCGTTCTAATAGAAAAGTGTTGAATAAGCAGGAAAGTTTAAACTGCTCCTCTTTAACCCTCCAGTGTTCTCAAAGATGGAGTCATTCGGACCCAACAAGCTTTTTATCTTGTGCGCGGTCCAGCAGGATCGCACTGAGTTTTTTTTTTTTGTGTGTGTGTGTGTGTGTGTGTGTGTGTGTGTGTGTGCGTGCGTGTGTGTGTGTGTGTGGTTTCAGGAACTGAAGGTCTGATGGGACTATCCCCTCATCTGCCGTGTTCCTCCTGAGCATCGCAGTCAGACCGCAGGACAGACAAAGCACCAACAATTAGTTTTCATTTGGTTGGTGAACAAGAATTCACCGGTTATGTAATTATGGTATTCTTTATAAGATTTAGTGCCGAAAATTGAATCATTGTTGTGAAACGTAACCATAAGCTTTTTATCAGTGTTCCAGAAAAAAATGTCATAATTTGCTGAAGCAAAACCATTTCTGAGATACAAGTTAATATGGTATATTCAATCTACAATTAACTGAAACTAGAGTTCAGTTAAAGTGGACTAAACAGGGCTGGTGTGAACGCGCCCTAAGTGTGTGTCCAGGACGAAGCCAGAGAGACTGCCGTCAGCAGTGAGGAGGGAATCACTTGTGTTGTGGTGAATAACGAGTTGGGCTAAAACCTGCTTGGAACAGAAAAACGTCAGCTTCCTCTGCTAGACCAGTTACCTTCAAAACCTCAAGTCCCATCAGCAGGACGCAGTGGACGGACGCAGAGCTCTAGTCTGACAAGCGTGTGTGAGGTTACCAATCTTAAGTGTGACAAACACGAGGTTATTCTGTCTTGGAATCGAAAGTCGCTCGGTGTTTTGTTTCACAGCAGGTAAAGTTCAGGAGAAATCAGGCGCAGTGTGAATCTGTCAGCTCGTTGTGACAGTGAACAGTCCCCGGCACTGACAGTAACCCCTGCAGAGGGAGCCGCTTCCCGTCTCTGGCTGCACAGATACAAAAAGACAGCCTGATTCTGAGACCGAGAGAAAATGTTGAGGAGAAGTTAAAGACTGTTAGGTCTGCACAGGGTTCGCTTGCAAACAGGTCGTCGCTGCTGCTGCTGCTGCTGCTGCTGCTGCTGGTGGTGGTGGTGGATGGGACCAGCTACGTTTCCACTGACTATACAGACTATACAAATACGTAAATTCACATTTCGAAAATAAATTTGCTTAATGGAAACATGGCAATTTCATAAAAAAAAAACCAAGTGATGTATTTTTCAATAAAAAGTTTTGGCGCTAGGATGAGATGGGTTTTTGGCCATAGAGAAATTGTTGTTTTTTCTTTTTGTTTTTTCACAAAACTGCAATGGAAACACTTCTTTCACATCACAAGTCACATGATCAGCAACCAGTTCAACACCACAATTGCAAAATTATGTTTTTTTTATTTGTTTTTTTTACATTAGCGTGCTTTTTTTTTGTTTGTTTTTTTTACATTAGCGAAATATCAACAAAGTTTTGCACGTTTGTAACTGAAAAGCAGCCAATGACGTGCGGCCGTCTTTCTCTCTGCTGCTGGGTTTTGGGTGAGTTCTTTCCATCAGAAGAACAGGAAGGCCCAACGAGAACTCCACATGTGGGAATCCTATTAGCAAAGTTTTTCAAACACTAACATAAGTTAACTCCATCACTTGGTTAGTCTAAAGGTCCCTTAGGTATGCATGTGCATGTGTGAGAGTGTGTGTGTGTCTCTGTGTTGCCATGGTGACCTGTCCAGGGAGTCTCCCACCTGTAGCCCAATGACAAGCGGACTTAGACTATGGATGCAGTTTGAGTTTGTCTTTATTTCTCTGTTTTTGGAGGCACTAAGAGCTTTTGTTGGCAAACAGTTGTCAAGGTGGCTCTGTAAGCTGTACCGCAGAAACATGTGCCAGAGCAACAAGCATTTAATCAGCAGTCAGAATCATTTTTTTATGTGAAAGGAGCACGCGGCGTCTGTGGCGGCCTGCTGGTTTGCAGAAGGCTGATGTGAGAACCTCCTGCAGCTCACGGCTGATCTATTGAGCAGGGAAAATGAATAAAAGAACATTGGCTGTGCCAGGCGCTTCAATTTGACAACTTTACCTCCTACACAACAGCAACCCACATAAACACTCTGGTAATTAAATCACAAAGCAGCGCGGAAACTGTCAAACATCCTGCGAGCCGGCAGGAGCGTGTTCCTGGACCGGCTCACATCGAGTTACAGTTAAAGTTTATTTTCATACTGTAGGTGCTGCAGTAATGTGTTTAGAGCAATAGAAAACTGATGAGAAAATCAGATCAAAGCATGTCCAGGTGCTGGAGTGGCCTAGTCAAAGACCAAATCTAAATACAGGGACACAGGATACGACAGGAGAGGCAGACATGCCATTTTATTTTAAAAAATGTGAACTTCTGCCTCCTTTTGAGTAAAGACAGTTTATGTAGCTCAGTTCAGTCATCTCCATTTCACTTACGAAAGTCAAACCAGGAAGTTCTCCCACCTCATGACACCAGCTACTAGTGTCCAACTCCAGTCCTCATAAGCCATCAGCCAACAGGCCTGACACAATGACAACTGGCTGGACCATAAATTGTCCCGTAGGTTATTGTGATAAACAATAATATTGTCATTTTCAGACCATTTTTGGTAATGTAATGGTAATAGGATAATAATGTAGAAAAACATTTTCTCAAAAATCAATAAACTTTAAATTCTAATGAACATTTAACGCTGGAACTGGAAGACATTTTAAATATCCAAAATAAATAACCAAAACAACAGAAACAACAAATAAAATGAATCATGAAGTCTCTGTAAACAAAACTGTCCTTCAAATAAAAGAGACCAAAGAACCAGAATAAAGACTTTTCTCATCTAGTTGTTGGTAGAGAGAGAGAAAAGAGAAAAACGAATAAATCATTCAAACAGAGTTTATGGAGCTCGTTTTAATTCATTGCGTGATTATTTATTGATTTACTGATTTATTTCAACAAGCTTTCCTACTTGTGCCCAAATCCCTTTGAGAAAGTCTGGCAAGACTTTGAAAACTCTTGACAAGTGGAGTCTTAAAGCTGAACTCGTGACAGTAGATTTGTTGGGCTTCTCCTCAGTGAGACAGCAATTCTGAGAGGCGCACTGCCAGAGAGGACGCGTACAAACGCAGAGAGAAAATTAATGTCTCAGCTCACACTGCGAAAATATTTTGTTCACTAAATGAGAAAAGCAGGTGAAGTGAGGCTGTAAAGGAGGGGCTGATGGAGAAGCAGCTCACTATTTGACTTTTTGTTTAAATTAGAAAACTGTGAGTTGTGATAAATTTCTTAGCAAGTTAAGAATTTTTTATTTATCGCTGTCATGAATTCCAATAAATGGAATTCATGACATTATTCACTGAAACTGTCTGTAATGTCAGGACTTTTTCTTATATTTTATTTATTATGGGTTCAAAGAGAGTATCAATAAACACCAAGGAATTTGAAAATATGATCAGATCCAGCTTAGTAACATAAACCACACTTCTTTATGTGACTGGCGTCTTAAGGTCACCTAAAAATGACATCATAAATAGTTCTCATCGTCACTTTTGTCATTATCACAAAATATTGTGATAACACTTCAAGTCCATTTCACCCACTCTTATTTCATTGTGTGCTGCTTCCTATTGGTCAAACACATAAAAAAAAAAATACCCATAAAATACATTTTGATATACGTACGCACTTTTAGAAATGCTGATTTATTTTTTTTTCAACTTTTTTTTTTCCACCAGAAGGAAACTTTCAACAACGCTAATTTTTTACAGACTCTGCTAACATTGTTCAGAGGAGCAGAACCATGTGCAGGATGAAGTGTTCACAGAGCCCAGAGGAGCGAAAAAAAAAACCCCGACAGTGATTACTTCCAAGAAAAGAAGCAGAGAACGCAGAAAAGGACAGAAACGCTTGACGACAATCGCTGCCCCTCAGCTTCCAAGGCACAAACAGCAGATTGATTTCCGATTCAATTACCCAGACAGCGGGGCATACGGCGGGCCAGCGGGGTCAGAGTTTGCTTGGTTTTCTTGACTGACGCAACTGTCCCACTAAATGTCTTTTATATTAAGTTGCTCAGTGGTAAAGCCGGACAGACGAGCTTAGAGAAAGCAGGTCAGCGGGTATTTAGGTAGAGTCCGGCTCGGACATTTGGGAACACTGACGTTGTTGTGGCTGTCGCTGTTAATCCGTTGTCAGGCTATTATATTTAAGCATGTTTCTACGGACGCCCTGACGTCTCGCCGCTGGACGCAGGACGCCACCCAGGAAACTACAGCCATGCCTTTAATGCCTTGCCTTGCCTTTAATGTGAACTTTGGTTTGGAGTTTAAAATCGGGCTTCATTCAGCTATAATCCACAGCCTGCATCAGGCTTTCTCCCTCTCTGCCCCCCACTCTTGTCTCTGAAACTAAAATTTTTCTCTCTGCTTGTGAATATTGCCAGAGGAAGAAAAACTGTGGCGCAGATGGAGAGATAGTAAAGAAAATGAGACCAACAGCTGCAGGGAAGAGGAGAGAGGGGCCAGACAGGACGAGACAGGAGAATGGATTTAATGTGAAGGGTGGCTTCAAGTGGGCAAACCAGCAAACCAAAGAGAGCAGCAGTCGGTCCTCAAAGCGTCTGACGAAATGAGCGAGCGAATGAGAGATGAAGGAGTGGTGACCCAGGAAGCAGGGAAAACAAATGGATTTAAAACAATAGGTTATTGTCATGGGGAGACATGAGCAACTGGAGAGGCTCTTCACCCGGCAAACTCTTCAAAATGGTGATGATGGCTGGACGCAGGAAACCCGGGAGATAAACAGACTCCGGTTCAAAGGTTAAGTTCGCTGCAGCAGCACACAAACTGTCAACTGACCAGGATTAAGCAGAAGGTACAGGTATCTACAGCAGTGAAGGAAATAGCTTCTGCTCTGACATTCTCTTCCTTCAGTCACATTCACAGTCTGGAGGAGAACGGGCAGTCGGGCTTGAGATAACAGAAACGCGGCGTTAGCTTAAATAGCCACTTGCTACAACCGAGGGAAACAGAATGACTGACCCACTTTGGGCAGCTGAGCATCACTGACACACCACAGCCTGCCTGAGTATTGCTGATGAGTCTTTTCAGTTGGAATATCGTAGAACAGGAATTTCACAGATTGAACTCTCAGCTGACAAATCAGCAGAATATCAAGTCAACATGAACCAAAGTCTCTGAGGATTTTTCAGAGACTTTTCAGAGCACCTTATTGAATCTGTGCTACAAAGACACAAAGTGCTCCTAGCGACCAAGCGCTTCCTCAGCGCTAGTATTGTATGAATAATAAAGTGACTGGTCACTGTTTACATCATTTCTACTGTTCTGATATTAATGCATCTCAAATGTCACAGCCACGACCCAATAAAACACGTGTCAAACTCCAGGACTGCCATAGTTAGCATAGGTGTGTGCTTATGAAATATTATTTTAACAGTCAAATCAAATTAGTTTTTATTTGTACAGTGCCAAATTACATCAGTGTGAAGAGGGTGTTACATATTTTAATCTTAAGAAATAATCTACACTTTAACAGATTATCATTGGGTAGTTTCATCTGAAATATCGACACAGGGTCTTCATGACCTCAGTGAAAATGAGTTTAATACCACTGCATTAAAGCATCACTTACTATGCTGATGCTCCCTCTGTGCTTATAAACAGGTTCACTCACATCAGCATGTCAAATGCTTGAAGAACCACCAACAGCATGGCAGAGTGAGCAGCCGGCAAATTACCTCAGCTGATTATTATTTGACCACATGGGGGCACCATCAGAGAGTGTATGAAGCAATCACCTGTCATCTCCAGATCATTAAAATATAACAATAAACACAGAGAGTGTATATTTCCTGCTACGTACTAAGGCCTGGCACTGGAGCATGTAGATTTTTTTTATGTTTGTTTTTAAATGATTTTTAACACAATGAACACCATATATAGACATTCAAGTCCTACCTGAAACAGTAATTTTTATTTTTTGTTTTTGTGAATTTGACATAATTAATCCCTATTCAAACTACACAAATTTAGGCACAGTGACACAGACTTGATAGACAGAAGAAGATTGTTGTAAGTCACAACAATCTTGTAACTTTATATTTCACAGAATAGGCCTCAGGCCTCGTGTACAGTCTCAGGGTGCTGGATTTGGGGTGGAACCCTCCATGCATGGTTAGTAGCTTCCGAG
>NW_006800433.1:40969-81732 GCF_000485575.1 Poecilia formosa | reverse complement strand
CCTGGTGCTGTCCAGTTTTTCATACCTGAGACTCTTTCTTGGAAATATATATATTTATATACATATATTTCATAAATTGACATATTCTATTCTACAAAATAGAATATTTGTAGAATATTGTACCTTAAAAAAGGTGGTAAAAAAGGTTTTTTAACACCTTTTTTAATAGGTGTTAAAAAAGTAAAAGCAGTCATGAAATTAGTAAAAAAAAATGTGGCATTTCATCAGAGCTTAACTCAATATTCCTCTGGCTGATGGATGTGTCTCTTCCTCTGCCTCCATGTTTTGTTGTCTGTTAGCAACGGTTTCTGTGTATGATCACCATGTGGAAAATTGCCTTTATAACCACCAGCCAACGGCTCTAAACACTGTAGTTTATTCACAGAGCTAACTGATGGAAACCAGTCTGATGCCTAGTCTCTGAAGAGAAAAAGTTTTCACAGTTCATTCCAGGATGAAAGTACGGTGCAGTCATCTGCACATGTCTGCAGGCTGAGCTGGCTGACCGCGACGGCGCGCAGGTTGCTGAAGGAGAGCGCCAGATGTGAGCAGGGGAAGGCTGCCGAGGCTCTTTACACTGAACAGAAGAGGGTCAGGAAGACACTTCAGCTGTCAGAGGGAGGAAGAGCGACGCTGTGCAGATTGTCCTCAACCCAGACGGAAGATGGATGGCCAAAACTCTGAGTGAACCTCAAGTTATCCCTTCCAAAACTTTGATTCCGTCATCAACTTTAGTTTTATCTGAGCAACATTTGCTTGGGTGGCTTTTTTAATGTCTGTCTGTCCAACAAAAGGGCAAAGAGCAGCTACCAACGTTCACCAAGACGAACAGCCACAATCACACATTCTAGCTGCTGCGCTGCATGAAACATGAAGTCAAAGCAGCAGCTTTGCAGAATGTATGTATTTTTTATTTTTTTTTGCCAACATTCAATTTTTAGCTACTTATGATTAATCATGTTGCTTCTATTATTGTTAGCAAGAAATTTTCCATCACAGAAGTTAAACAGGGACGAGTACTTTCTAAAATAAATACAAACATTTATGGAACCATTTAAAGGGAATCAGTTCACTTCACCCTCCTGTAGAAAATCTGGAACATTGTTTTTCCACTGAAGAGCCACAGCCAAGCAAAAAAGAAAAAAAATCAACCTTATCTGAATGTCCTGTACCAATGTTTCATGTCAGAGTGTTTATTGTTGCTGACTGATAATATGCTGGTCAATGCTGTGCATCGCTGCAGCATAAATGAAGTTTTGCTTCCCTCTGACTCCTTCGCAGCATTTTTCCACCACAGTGTGTGTCTGCAGAAGGATTTTACCGCCAAAAGTCGTTTCATTCTGCAACTTTAAACACACTGCAAAAACACAAAACCTAAGCAAGTATTTTTAGTCTAGTTTCTAGTGCAAATATTACAATACATTTGAAATAAGAGAAAATTAACTTACAAGTAATTTTTCATCAAGATATATGAGCCTGATTTAAGTGAATAACTCTTTAATATTGATGAAAAGGTCCTAGTGCTACTGGCAGATTATTTCACTTATAACAAGACATTTTCCCCATAAGTGAAATAATCTGCCAGTGGAACTAGAACTTATGCATAAATATAAAAGAGTTATTGATTCAAAACAAGCTCCTATATCTTGCTGAAAAGCAAATTGTAAATTAATTTTGTCGTATTTCCAGTGTTTAGTTTGGTTTCTATTTGCACTAGAAACCAAACTAAAAATACTTGGTGAGATTTTTTTGTTTTTACAATGTAGAAAAAATAGAGACTTAAATAAGTTGCACTACTACGTGACAATAAATGTATCATAGTTTACACCAATAATATTCCAGTTGTCAAACATCAACTGGGTGAACTCTGTAGGTCTAAAGTGCAGAAAATCACTAAAGGAATCTAAAGGAAATCACCCAAAAACATCAGTGTGAAATAAATCAGGACTGGACCCAATTACAGCTAAAACTGTGAAAAACATTTCCAATCAAAGTAGGACAGTAAAAGCTGCAGAGCGGTGGATAACGAACGCTCCATCCTGCAACATCAACACCCTGCTAAGAAAGCTGGAAGCCGTTTCCTGTCCAAGTGACCTTCAGCTGCAACATACTTGCGACAACTGGGACATTCATGTGAAAATCCATTAACGGCACTCCGACGCTGCACGCGCTCTGCCATTCATCACCGCCTGCAGCCCAGCTGACCGCCGCCGTCCACCCTACGCTGCCCTAACCTGCAGCAGGCCGACACCTGGTGGTTCCATAAATCCAGCCCAATCTGATCCCATGATCTGGCTAATGATCCCTCAGCACACTGGCGGTAGATTACCTCAATAGATTACTGCACTGCCGCCCACATCCACAGCGCCGCAGCCACTAATCCACCGCGCAGGCCAGGCACAACGTGTGTCACGCAACGATCAAGAAGGAAAACGAATATGGTGGCAGAAGTTCTAATTACACATTGTTGACTTTTTGTTTTCCATTGTCTTTCGGAGGTTCTTCTATGGATACATGGCTCCTTGTGTGTTTGTAGTTGTTGTTTCAGGTGGCTGCACGGCGGCTCTGTTGGTTTCACTGCTGCCTTGCACCAAGGTTCAAATCCTGGCATGGCGTGTTCTCCACCATGCATGTTTGGATTCTCTCCCCTCACAGTCCAAAAACACGACTGTTACTTTAACTGTCAGTGATGCTTGTAATGAATCATTTATTTATTACTATGTGTTAGCTTCAAATTGTTCATTCAGTTAGCTTTGATGAATATGAGATGTTAAAGCGCAACGCCAAACCAAAGTTTTGCACTACCGGCCCTTTAAGAGCATTCATGATCTTGATTTGGCCCAAAACCAAAATGACTTTGACGGCCAGAAATAAACACCTGGCAAATATCAAGTAGTTTGTGTCTCTTTGAGTTTTATTTCAGAATTGAATAACTAAAACAAAAAAAAAACTTATCATTTTTTTTCTATTTATTGAGATGCACATGCATATTATGTAATGTCAGTAAAACCATTTACTCAGCTCAACTCAGTCGGCGTTGCTGTAAACGTGGAAACCTTGACAGGTTTCCACGTTTACAGCAGGTGCTAAAACGTGATATGTAGCAGAATTCATGAACGAAAGCCTTCGAACAGGCAGAACCTCTCTGCAGCCTTTTAGTCCTCAGGACCTGCTTCTTATGCGCTCGGCTTTAACTTTCCCAGCATCGACGCTGCACAAATACGCCTGCTGTCAGATAAAAGACAGCGTGCTGAAGACGAAAACAAAGTCAGAGTGAGGAAGACAGAAAAGGAGATAAGGGAAATAAATCAGATTAACACCGAGGGAGCAGTGTGAAAGCAGAATGATTAATTGATACCCATGTCTGTGTGGGAGTATTCACAGATATGACATGCATTCCCAAGAGAGCGCACATAAGTGAGTCGTTCGACAAAAGGTGGGTTTTTATATATATATATGTATATATATATATATATACATATATATATACATATATATATATATATATATACATATATATATTCATCCTTTCGTCTCTGATATTTTATGCATCCACAGGCCTGTTGCAATAATCAATAAGTCTATTAATCGCATGACAAATTAAAATGAGATTCATCGTTTCCATGTTGCCAACAATCGTTCCCCCTTTAATATCTGTTACGTTATCGATATGTTTCCCTTTAATATCCTCATACAGCCGACATTTTGAAAAATGCTGCAAAGTTTTGACTGTCAGCGCCGAGTCTTTGCTTGTTTTCCCTGTCAAAGCTGAATTGTTAATCATTTTCTAGCAGCAATTTTGGTTGCAGAGACTTCATAATCCATTTTAGTTATTGTTGTTCCAGTTGTTTTGTTTATTTTGTATATTTAAAATGCCTTCCAGATCCGGTGTTAAATGTTCTTCAGAAATCAAAGTTTTTGATTTGAGAGAGCATACTCGCATTAATACAGCTTTATTATTGCAGTGGTTGAAAATGGTGTTAAAATGACAATACTGAAGTTTATCGCATTCATTTCTGGGACGGTTTATCGCCCAGTGAAGTTTGTTATGTCGACAGGCCTGGTCAGGGTGTGTGTAACTGATGCTGTGTGAAGCTGGTCGTTAGGTTTCAGCTTCTGTGTGTGTGTGTGTGTGTGTGTGTGTGCGTGTGTGTGTGTGCGTGTGTCGCTGTGTAACACCGTCTGTCTCCGGGTTTCAGACTTCAGGTTATGCAAGAGCAAAAAGCGAGCTCTCAGGGCAGCGCTGCATTATGCATTTATGATCTCAAGTAATGGAAAGCAATTACCCCTTACTGAGGCTGCAACGACAGCTTTTTATTTCACCCCACACTTGTCTGTCATTAATGAGGGGATTTCTGGGAAGGGAGAACTCTGAGAACTCCAGGTTTTACTCTCTGGTCTGAAGTGAACAAAAAATGACACACACACCCACAAAAGAGAAAACAAAAAATGACACACACCCACAAAAGAGAATCTTCTCAAAAAGCGATAACTCAGATTGGTTTTATTTTCAGGTCTTTTCAGAGGTTCGGTCTGGCGACCATCTTAACGTCAGCTTCACTCTGACGTAGCAGTGAGGAATAACTACAGGTTGGGATGGAAACTCTACAACTCAACGGTCAAATCAGTATCAGGTGTGTGTTAGAGCCAAGGTTCTCAAACTGTGGCAGCGGTACCAGAGCTGGTGCCGACTGCCTCTAGTGGTGATCAGAAGAAAGTTTGGTCTCCCTGGTGTCAGTTCCTTCTGCTGCAAAAAAAAAAACAACTAACTAACCAGGAAGTAAAGCCAACAAGAAACAAGAAAGTATACTGTTCTTTACCATCACCGTCTACAATAACTCTTTCATGAAATGAGTTACACAGATCCACTTTTTTCACTTTCTATTCAGATACCGACATCTGAGTTTCAGCATCGGCTGATGCAGAAAAGCAGCCCTGAAATTATTCCAAACGCTTCTATTTTTTAAACACAGACATGAAAAAATAAACCGACTTACAAATGTATTTGATAACTCTGCACCAGTACAGCACACTGAAACACACCAGTAGCTTCACAGGCTTGGTTAAACATGAAAAAAACTATTTTAATTCGTTCAGTCAGTGCAGTTAGGAGTAGAACAGCCAATGAAAAAATAATGAAGAAACCGAAATGGACAAAAACAACAGATTGACTATCTTGGTCAAGCGTAAAAATAAACTGCAATAAACCTTCTGTCAAACGGTTCAGAAAAAGCAATTAGTGATTCTAAATATAAAGTAAAATAATAATGCAGGATGTCACTCAGAGCACCAAGCATAGAATTAGACTGAACAGATCAGTCCGTAGGAGTCAGGCACATTGTTGTGGACAAATTATCTAAAAAAAAATTCTACATCTGGACCAACAAAGGTGTTGATATTGGATTGGTGCATCTCCAGTTACAACGTTTATTTTCCATATGGGATCAATTAAACATTTTAGAATTAAATTTGAATAGAATAGAGCAGAACGTTTCTATAAATGTATTACGTGGTTCACAGGTGTGTGTTTTAAATGGACTACAAGCTGCCGCAGCATCCACTGCAAGCAACCACAGACATATGAAAACAGCCGTCCAGTGCAAACTTCACAGCAGTTCAAAGGTTAATGAAAAAAGAGCTGCAAATATCACTTTAATATTTGAAAGTTGGGCTTGTTCTGAAATGATACAAATCTCTTGGCACTGCTCTAAAATAATCTCTCTCATCAAAGTAAAGATGCTAACAGAGACTGCAGTTAAGATAAGGTAGAGAAAAAAACCTGAACTATCCCTTTAAAGTGATAGTTCTTGGGCAAGTCTTCATTTTCCTTCAGGTTTTCCATCCAGCTCATCCGTCTAAGTTCAGGGGTACGGGTGCTTAACGCTTTCAGGTCACAACTTCATTAAAGAGCAACACACACACACACACACACACACACACACACACACACTCACATTCCTACGGGTAATTTAGAATAACTAATTAGCCTCACAGTCATGTTTGTGAACAGTGGGAGGAAGCTGCAGTTCCCATCGGAGCCCACGCACGCACTAGGAGAAAACACAAGCTCCATGAAGAAAGACCCCCGACTCATGCGATTAATCAATTTATTGTTTATTGTGACAGGCCTACATGTGTATCGGCATAATTTGTTAGTTGGATTTTTGTTTATCTCGCAAAAACACTGTTTTTTTTTGGCATCGTACAAGTCGCATGATCAACAACTGGATGTTGCAACTGAGACAAACCCCGAAGAAGAAAAAGAAGACAACAGGAAGAGTTCAGTGGAAGACGTTGCTGCACGCTTGTTTACTGGTCTCATGAACGAACTTATTCACGAGTGATTTTAATAGCGCTTTTTACATTGACTGCATTGGCAAATTTGAGTTTTTCCCGAATGTCGACAAAGTTTCGCAAACGTTTGCAACGGAGGTGCAGCTCCAGTGAAACCCTTCCCGTTACCATTCTGATGTGAACGTTCTCTGGAGCTCTTATACTCACTGGCTTCTGCCAGGCAGAGCACATAAATTAAACTATTGTGGCATCAGGGGACAGACCAAACCCACCCAGGCAAACAGACAAGAGGACAGCGTCTCCTTCGTGTCTAGACCACTCCTCGGTTTCACCTCGAAACCCGCCTGGCTCACTCTCTGCCGTTTCTTCCCATCCGTCTGCCTGATTTGATTAGACTCATCTCCGTTCCTTCACTTCCCCTTTATTCCCCACGAATCCCACCAGTAAGGGCCCCGCTGCACGGCTGATCGCCCCTCCTTGTTTTATCTCCCCCCTCCGTCCTTGCCCTTTTCCATCACTGCCATCTTTCTCCACTGCTTGCCCTTTATCTCCGTCCTCTCCCTCCATCCTTCTGTCCAGGCTTTAATGCTATCAGGGGAGCCCTGTAAGTGTCTGTAGGCTGCAGCCACAAGGGGCCCTTATCCAAAGCAATGACACACTTTCAAGTCAAGAGGACATTTGTTATGCAACAGCTTAAAGCTTCCCAGCTTCTCTGGTGGGCCTGGCAAGCGGCTGATATCTGCAGACGGCCACGCACACAAGCACGGGTAAACACGAATACAAAACTGCGAGAAACAGGGGATAGAAGGGTGGAGGGAGAATTGGGGGGGGGGATTAGGATGAGATCAGGCGGAGGGAGAAGTGACAGTAGGAAGAGGAAATGGGAAGGGAGAAGAAACGGGACGAGAATGGAGGAAATCCGGGATGGCTAAAGGAGAGAATGAACACAGGAGACGTCGGAGGAGGGAGAAGAAATGAAAAGTAGAAGTGAAGACAAGAGAGAAAAGAAAACATGGCAGGAGAAGAGAAGAGCGTTGGAAGCCCTCCTGCCCCCCATCAGAAAATGGCTTAATGAATCTTTCAGGCGGCGGGATGAGGAGGAGAACAGGAGCAGTGGAAGGCTCATTTTGAATAATTGAAAATAAAAGCTACTTAATGGAGACTTGTCTTCTCCGGAGGTTTATTCTTAAACACCACGTGTCGTGTACGGTGGCCGTCAGGGGAAACACTTTTACTTTGTAGCTTTAACCGAAACAGTTTTGAGCCGAAAGGCGTTCGTGGTGATTTACAGGGACGTCCCGGGACCGACTTTCAAAGAAACGCTTCAGGAATCAGTCCGCACAAGTTCAACCCTCGTCGGACTGAAACGTCCGCCAAGAGCGCGGCATCGAGAAAGATCCGTTTACTGCCCCCCGGTGGTTGGCAGCGCAAATGATAAGCCTCGGAGTCTCAGAGTCAGAAATCTGTCCAAGTGATTATGGTTCTAGGAATTCATAAAAAGATGAAAGCGCTGACCTGGTTTCATGGAGCGATCCCAGCAGCAGGGATCATTCCTGCAGGAAGAGCAGATCACTGCTGCAGAAACAGTCCGAAGCAAAATACTTGGTTAGGAATATTACATATTAATATCAGGCTTGGAATTTATGAAGCCAAAGTGGTGGCGACATGGATTTAAAGTTTGTTTTTATTATTATGTTGTGGTACTGTTGTGATGACGATAAACGTCACCATAAGAACTATTTATTACTTCTGTTTTAGCTGTTAGGCTAACGCAATAATAATAAATAAATACATGAAAGAAATATAAAAAGCACTGTCATAATCGCATCAAAATTCTACATATTGATCAAATGTGTGAACTTTAAGCTAAATAGTTATTCATGACTCACTGATTAGTAAACTGATTATTTCAGGTTATTTGTTACGTTCTATTCTTTTGAAAATGTGTCCACTTTATTCATATACTGCTTTATTATCGCTGGAACTTTATAAGTGCTTTGTAATTTACTTTGTAAAATTCATTCAAATAAAGAGGAAAAATAGAATATATTCAGTTTGGCCGTAAAATACACATGTATGACACAGTACAGTTCTTTCAAATGACGATAAATATTTTCAATGAAGAAATTTACCTTGATTATGCATTTCTTTGCAATACAAATCATATAAAATCTCATACAAGAGTACAAGTGGTTGAAAGAAATAGGTTTGTATCATTTCTGTGTAGCAGGTAAAAATTAATGGCCAATGGAAGAGAATGTTAATTTTCCCCACTGACTAATATCCCATTAATTTGGTTTTAACGGTCCAGCTGCTTATGATCCAGTATCCATATAATGCATATCGTAAAACTGAAAGTGTTCAATAATAAGAAGCCGTTCAATAATTCTCTGCTACATATTTTGAGAATCCAGACTCTGTTTTTAACATCACTGAGACACTGATGGTTTCTAAATGTCTGCAGACTTTGGTTTGCACTTGTGTAAATTTTCTCCTAGAATTGTTTCGCAGAGCAAACACCACCGCTCGCAGCTGACGGCGTGTAAATGAGGCTTTATGAGTCTGTTTAAGGGAAAACCCATCGTGTCTGGTCATGGGAATCACTGCTAGGAGAAATACCTCATCCTTTAAAACTAAAACCGTTTGCATTTTTCAGATTACACCAATTAAAAGGGGGGAAAAGGTCTGGCACAACGGAGGGATGTTGATGACTTGAAATCTTCTAGGAAGATCTGCCCGGTTTTTACAAAAAACAAAGAAGTTTTACTAAAACAAAAATTGTGTAAAACAGGCATCACTTTTTAAAACAGAATGAGAAAATAAACTGGTGAGTATGACGGAATATTAAAGCAGCAGTACATGTCTGCCAAAAAAGACAAAGAAAAAAAAAAAAAAACAAGGACATTTCTGAGCTTCAAATGTTGGAAAATTTGCTGGGAAAAAAAACAGAAATTTTGATATTAAACTCAGAAATTTTCTAGAAAAAAAACATGGAAATTTGTGACTTTCAAAAGTAAAACCTTTTCGACTATTGAAGCTCACAAATTCCTATTTTTCTCAAAAGATTTTGAGATTAATATTAAAGTTTCTGAATTTTTTGGCGTAAATGTTCTCCATTTTTTCCTTTTTAAATTGTCCCCAACATGCTGCCGTACATGAGACACTAACAGTTTCTGAGTTCTGGAACAATTTGATTCAGTTGAAGAGTTTTAAATCAACGATGAGACTTTTTCCACCGCTTCCTTATCTTCATCCTGGATTGACACAGCAGACCGAATTAGATTACAGCTGGATTAAACGGGTCTGTATTTAAGTGTTTTGTGGGGGAATTAGACCTGGATTCCAGAGGAGTATAATGGCATTACATTAGATTTTATTCAAGCTCAGTTTAGTGTTACTGTTTTCATATATGGCTACTCTGACTTTGTAAGGAATGTGACCAATTTACAAAAAAATGAACAGAGCAGAAATTACTGCCGCAGATAAAGCAGAGTGTACAGAAAGTTGTTTTGCATCTGTGTTAGCCCAAGAGAATACCCTCACCTTTAAGAGCAACACGTAAGGTCAAGGCTCTCAGGGAGGTCTGATTAACCTTTCCATCATTTCTCAGTCTCACATCACACACAGTAGGGAAATAGAAAACAGTTATTAAAGGGGAGGTATTGTGTAAAATCGACTTTTTTTTCAGCTTTACATCATGTTATAATGTTACTCCCTCATCAAAAACATACCTGGAGTGTTAATTTGATTCTTTCACGCATTATTGAGAGATCCTTTAATCTCCACGGCAACCACCACCTTCAAGATGCAGTTTTCAAGCTTATGTGCTCCTACATCACAGAGCCTCACAACTCCCCCCTCAGCTCCTTCAGACTAGCCAGCAGCCATTAGCAAACACCTGGTGGAGCATCAGCTGAGCTCATTATAGGAGCTCAGCAGAAAGAGCAGGAGCTTCTTAAAGAGACAGACGCCCAACTTCAAGGCGTCAAATTACAAAGTCAAATGTCTTCAGTCACATTTGATTTTCATAACAATTAAATGTAACAATTGATTGTCATATGAAATGGCTCCATGTGTCTGGAAAATACATAATAGTGCCCCTTTACCAAAGAAACAAAGAAAAACTCCAAGGTTTCTCTGTTGTTCAATACAACAAATGTATGGAACAACACTTGTTCCATACATTTGTACGAACAAGAAATTTCCTGTTTGTACAAATTTCTTAGGATGAAGAAATAATGATTTTCTTTATCTTAATTGTCAAGATGAAGAAAATTGTGACAATTAGTAAAGAACTTCATGACCTGTTGTCCTCACAGAAAGTCATGTGTGAGTCCATAAAACATGTGTCTGTGTGTGTGTGTGTGTGTGCATGTTTGTGTGTTTGAGAAAACTCAGCAGAAATGTCTCCACAAGGCCGAGCAGCAGACACTCAAACAATACCCTGACAGACGGGCTGAGCGCTGGCTGAGACAGCCGTTACGCAACGCTGTCCAAAACACACGCTGTCAGGGCAGCGCCCGGCCTGCAAACAGGCTCCATTAAAAGCCCAATGTTGCTGTTACGCTCCTATTTAAAATATGATGTCAGCCGCTGCCTAGCAACGGCAGGTGAAGGGCACCAGATGGGATAATGAAAATAATTGGTCTCGATTCTCGGGTTTTTTTTTTTTTTTTTTTTTTTTTGGGTGTTTGTTTGTTTTTTTTTTTTTTTGTCCTGAACAAACAGAAAGAGGAGAGCAGAACTCGTTCGTGTTTGAGACCACAAATGTGTGTCTCAGCTGTTCGGCATCACACCCATTTCCTGTGCGAGCGCCAGAGCCTGAGAGGATTTCCGCAACAAAACACGTGTAATTGAGCCCCTCTAATTTGTGCTCCAAAAGAAAGAAAACCTGAAGAAGACGCACGTCCTCGGATCACCCTGTCTCCTGGTGTGTGTCTATTGGTGTGTCTTGTTTAAAATAAGCGGCTATAAGGGCCGTTGCTTGCTGTAAAGTCGCTGTAGCTGGTTATGCATAAAACACAGGACGTATTTTTGTGTGTCGAGTGTTTTAGTTCAGCCGTACACACCAAGCAAGTTGTCAACATATTTATTGGTGAATAAAAAACAACCTTTGTGTTTTTTACATTCACTGAACATTTGTGGGTAGTTTTATCAGTCCGTCCTGCAGCTAATTATTAAATGCTATCAAATATTTGAGTCCAAGCAGTCAGCTGGATGAGCAGCAGGAGGGATCCCAGGAACTGTGCAGCTCTAGCAAGAGAACAAAAAAAAATACCATGAGAATTAAACTTTTTAAACCTTTCTGTAGTGTCAACATTGAGCCTGGAAATCAGCAGCCAAACCAGTAATCTGATCTTGTCCTGATCAGTGAACATGCAGCACCGAGCCTAACGGGTCGGCGCTGCATTAGACCTGCTGGCAACAGCTAACTAGCAATATTATTTTTTAATATACATGAAGACAAAGCATGGAGACGCCAGAGGCTAATTAAAAGAAAGTTGTATTTTCATTAATAAGTTGAGACATTTCTGCAGTTCATTCAGGCAGCAAGGTAGAGCAAGACATTCAGCTGATAACAGGAAGGCAGGAAAGTTACTCTGATTTGGATCATCCTGGATTTGGAAATGTTGGCAGCAACTTGTAAATCAGAGAGTCGCACGTTTGCGTCCTTCAGGAAACACAGTGAAACTGCTGCCTTAGTTGTGCTAATATGAGATGATCAAGTCAAAGTCAATTGGAAAACATTAACACTGTTGTTTTGAGACCATTTTCAAGTAATATGGTGATAATGGCTCTCAAAGACTAACATGCTTACATTTTGCAAAGAACACTTAACACTGGAACTGGAAGATATTTTAAAACTAAGAAATAAAATGGGATTAAAAATCACACACAACTAAAATCATAAGTACTACAAAAGTACAGCTGCTGTGTCTGTTCAGAACGCATTTAGCATGTTAAATGCTAAATACGGGAAATTGTCAAAGTGAAGCAAGCGAAAGAAAAATTGTGTGTGATGATTATCAACACTTTGTCACTTAAATGTGAAGTGGCAAAGCGGACCGACTTCCAGTCAAAGCAAAGTTCTCCTCACTTCTCAACAAAGGAACGACAAGCTTCCAATGAGTCAACAAGAGCCGGCGCTCGCATTATTTTTATAGGCTTTAACTGGTCGAACAGTTGTACAAGTTAAAGGCTACGAAAGCAATCGGTGTGTGAAACTCTCCTTCAATCGCTGGACAAAATCCAAGCTACTGAGAAGCCAGTGGAAGCTGTATCCTTGGCAAAGGGCAGCTCCTGATCTGGCCTTTGATAAGGTGGCACTGAAAACTGATAAGCTGGCAGAGGGAAATGAGACGTTCCCTTGGTGGCAATTCATGCACTTAACCCAGAAATGCCAGCACTAGGCATGGATTCAGCACCTCGTGTTCAGACGCCCCAAAAACATCTATTTTATTACTATTAACCCACACAGGGAGAACACACATTCAAATGCATCTCATTTGAATTCAGTACAATCAAACAAAAATGCAAAAACACCAACAAAACAACGGCATGGGAAGTTAAAATCAATGACAATGACAGGAGGAATAATGGCACCGCGAGCTCAAGAGACGAGGCGACGCAGCCAGGAGTTAATATACGTTAACAGAGAAAGTGTTTTAGTAATATGTCTGATTCACACCAGTCCTGTTTAATTGAACTCGTGTCTGTTTATCGAGAAAGCCTGGTTTGTTTGGTGAGGTGTGAATGCAGAAAGCATCCTGTTCATTATCGCTAAAGTAGATCTACTTCCTTTCTTAGGTCAAAATAAGAGTGGCAGACAGAGATGTAGGACGTCACCCCTGGAGCACGTCCTCATGTCTAGTGCTCATAAAATAGCTGACGCTGTATGAATTTACATGTTGAAAGTGTGGCTGCACAATAAATGAATAACAACATATATCGTCATAAACACGCGAGTGACCAATATCAATAGAAAATACATCGGATAGATTGTTCAGTATTGAATATTTTCAATGTTCGCTGAACTCCAATCCAGAAACTTCCATCAAAACTATCAGAAAGAAACGTGGAGTGAAAGCGGAAAGGTCCCGGCACCAGTCTGACAGTATTTCAGATATTTAAAATAAAAACGAATCGATAATTATTAATATCGCCAATTATCTATATATACTTATATGACATGGTTAGATGGTGATAAGTTTTCCCGCCGTACCGTCCATACTTGTTGAAAGCGGTGAACCTTTTCCTGTAAGACAGACTTGACGGCTAACAAAAGGCAGCAACATTCCAGGGCACATATGGAGGGAGCCTTTGCAGAGCGGCTTTCTAAATAAGTGCTGCTCTCGTCCTCCAGACAGAGCGACATTCAGCCCCGTCCTGTGGGTTAACCAGCCTCCGTGTGTTGTGTCTGAAACTGGCTGTAGCTGGATCAGCGACCCACTGCGTTAAAACCCTTCAGGACCAAAAGCTGCATTTTCTGAGCTCGCCATGGGGTTCAGCAGTCAACACTCCTCAAAGGCGTTTTTTGTGCAACACCACACAAAGAAGGCAGGGTTCTGAAAATAATGAGTGGATAACAGGCTTACATGTGACAGCTGTAGCGCTGCAGAGCTGTGAGCTATGATGATTCATAGGTCTGGTGCTACAACCAACAACAGCACAAGTCCTGGTAATGAGAAAGGGGAAGAAGAGAAATATCAAGGAAGGTGAAGTTGTAATGAGACGACATGAGCCGGAGAGCAGCGCCTGCTTTGAGAGGAAACTCTTACTTCCACACTGATGAGCAACTTTCAGCCCATTTGGGGGGCAGCTTGACAGATATCTTCTGTTTATTGGCTGGATGAGTAGAAAACACAGCGCTCCGGGGTCAGAGTTCAACCTGATTCAGGACCGACCGAGGCGCAGCGAGAAGTTTTCCCGAGCGTTGCTCTGTAATTGCTCGGCACGGCACTAAGCCGTTGCTGTGAACCACAGGCAGTAGAAACGACTGGCTTTCAGAGCGCGGTGCTGTCACTGGCCGCCGTATGACTGTCAGGATCCGACGTTGTTCCAGGAAGCGTACTGTGTGTGTGGTGACAATATGATGTCCCAGCAATTTCTGCCATTTTAGAAATACTGATCCCGGTGTATAATAAGCCTGGCAGACCACCAGGCTTCACTTGTTCCCCCCGCCCCACCAGGCTAAAGGTCATCCGTTTATATTTGACACATTGAACTGGCTGGGAGGAAGTGAGCACCAATTGCGCCGACCTGACTGTTGACCTCACATGTTTTAATTTCCAAACTACGATGCCTGCTTGTGAACCTCAAAAGTTTTGTAGCTTTCAACACAAAAACGCGGCGGGCCGTTGGTGCACCGCCCTGCCACCCCTACCGCCGGGCTAAGAGAGTTTCTCATGGAAACTCTCTTAGCCCTACCGCACAAGCTAACGTCAATAGTCTCCCTCACAGCCGCTGTTAGGGATAGAGCCAATCAGCAGCAAGGAAAATAAATGGCATTCCTTTGTTGGCTGCTTAGCAAATGCCAACCAATGACATGACATGTCAAACATTGTGCCTTCAGTTTCCTGAGCTGAATTTACATTTGAAATGTTTATTAATTCCCTACAACTGAATAAGCTAAAAGCCACACTTTTCACGAATAATTTGAAGTTCCACGAAAAAATCTTCAAATAGGTGAATGTTGTCTACTGTAGAACATGACAAATCAATCACAAACCAATACCTGATAGTTATTACTACGTCCATAAAATTACATAACCACAGCATTCTAATAATAACATAATTATCATAACTTTATTTTTGTTTTTGCAACTATGACCAACTGTTAGTGACTAATATCACCATGTAGTTTTAAACCTCAGGGTTAATTTAAGTTCCTTGGTTTACACTGACGGCGGTGGAAGGTTGTGACCCCAAATCACCATGAAAGATTATTTCAAGAAACAGAAATTCAATTTGAAAAATGGAATTTAGACCTTCTGCAGACTAATTATTGAATTTTCAAATAATAACCATGATGCATAATGTTGCAGCCCTTCAGACTTTCTTCATGAGTAAAGGAAGGTTATTGTTAAATCAACTAAATATTTCAAATAGATACATCAATGTACAAGAATAAAAGAACTGAATATTTAATGGTTGCATACGTTAGTTTTCTCTAACTAAAACGTTTCTTGTTTGCTTCAAAGTAACAGAAACACTAATACCATCTGCGTTGTAATTGATTATTTATTGTACATCTTAAACTGTCTCTTACTGTCAGATATCTTTATTTTCAATACAAGATATCTGTTTTTAAACAAAGTATGGATTAAAATGCATAACTGAAAGTGAATTTCTAAAAAAAAAGAAAAAAAAAAACTCACCGAATATTTTTACTGGCATGGCATGAGCAGCTCATCAAAACATTAATAGATAATCTTCAAGGATTTATGTTCATGAGGGCAAAAATAAAATAAAATAAAAAAAAAAAACACACACAAGGCCAAACACAAACCCAGCTGTCCTCACGTCTCAGAGGCAGCTTCACTAAAACCAGTCAGTCCTGAACACACACACACACACACACACAAAAATGAAATAAACAGAAAAACCAACAAGAAGGCTGTAAACACAGATTGGACTTTATTGTTACGCTAAAGTAAAGCAACAGAGAGCAAATCAAAATGAAGCAAATGGGCGGAACAAACTTCTATAAAGGCCAACAGTGGAATAAACATTTCTCATGGATAAACACACCAAAACAAACATCTCAGTATCTCCTTCAAAGCCTTAATTTCGGGAAGAACAAGGTGTTTGTTTCTGAGAGAGACGGGAGAGAGGACAAGGGAGCAATCCTGTTGCTGTAAAACGTGAGGATAAAGGAGGAAATGGCCTTGAGATGGCGAGGAGAAACGGAGAGCAGGGAGCAGCTGTTCTGATAAACAAGGAAAGAAGAAACGATGAAAACAGTTTCTTCTTCTTCTTACACCACCAACACGCCGACACAGGAGAACAAAGGTGCAGTTTTTCTTCTGCTCCTCGGTGTGAGAAGGTTTGGAAGGACAGAAAAAACACGTGAGGCTACAAAATTTCATTTCAACGTTCCAAAAGATCAATTTACTGGAGCAGCTTAGAGCTGAGCTCAAATGGTTCAGATGATTTTTTTTTCCCCCTCATTATTTCCCTTTATTAAAAGCTGCTGAAGACCAACAGGTTCCACCAAAAATAATAATAATTAAAAAACAAAAAAACCTGAACTGAAACGATTCGAGAGTTTGCATCTTGAACCGAGCAACGGCAGATTTTATGGGTACATGAACTCTAAAGCTGAGGCAGAATGTGCTCATATTTGGAGAGCTTAAGAGAACATATTAAACCGCAGGAGAATTAGAGCCTGGACCGGAGTTCACCAGCGGAGGAAGAAAGCTGACCTACGACACCGTTTCAAACAAAACTCATCCATTGACTGCCACCGAGCCAAGAAACAGAGCCGGATACTGGGAATCGTTTTAGTCAACGCATGGCTTTCATAAAGGTTGGTGTGGGTTAGAGACGGCGTGCAGTTGTAGTGAAAGGTTTTCACGCGGTCACCGTGGAGATGGAAAGCCTCCTCCTTTCTCAAGAGTGGAATCACATCATTAACAAGCGGTGACTTGATTTTTAACACAGAAATGAATCCATACGTGTTCAGAGAGTTCAGGTGTGGAAAGTCCTGATTTGCTCATTCCAGAACCAGTTCTGATGAGTCATGAAGTATCGCATTCTAGACACATTTCAGTCAATCAAGTTTCAACCTTTAAAGCCAGAAAGCCAGCTCCAGATAAACCCAGGGACCACCAGGCCTCAGGGGCTAACAGAGCTAGCATAAAGCCGCTAAAAACAAAGCCATGTTGACCCGGGTCACTTCGAAATTCGGCCTGCACCACGACGACGGACGTCGAAACAACCTAAAGCTCGTCTAACAACGCACATCTGGCAGCCTAATGTTGACAGTAAGTTGACTTTGCAGTAAAAATGGCCACAGGTTGCTGTGCGGCCAGCTGCAGACAATGACAAGGATGAACACGGACACCAAACTTGTCATTTTATTGTGTAGCTTTTAATGAGCAAAGATACGGCAGCAGTCGGTGTAACCATCAGTGATCCCTTTTTACAAGGTCAGAACATTAACGTTCATATATTTTATAAGTAAGTGTGATTAGAAAGATATCAGATATCGCATTATGGAGGAGGCAGGTCTGACCAGTACTCACCATGGAAACACCGTCATGTAGCCTAGCATCTGTGGAAAAAACTGATTAGCATCTCGACTTTTGTACGTTTTTAAGGCTGCTCCGGTGTAAAGGGAAACGCCATTTATGACATAGTGATAAATAAATGGTGTGAATTCAGGCAAAGTCGGTAATTTGATCAACACATCAGGCGGGAGGAGAAATGGGTCGGTTTCTAAGCTAGCTATTTCCAACTCTGTTCATTACTCCCAGTCCTCACTTCTGACATTCATCATGGCGCTTCGAATGATTAAGTGACGTAGTGGCAAAGGGTTAAATACAATGAAGCTATGCTAGGCTAAACAGGCTAATCGTGACTCCAGAATAACTAGCGTGTGTTGCAGAGGAAAGTGGTTTTACAAGATGTAAAGCAGTTAAATGGGCATACCCGTTCATATGAACCGTTTCCCAAAGCATCGTATGTGCAAGGGATTTTTATTTCCCCCCCACACTATTTTTAAGGAAAAGAAAAGGAGAAACTTTGTAAAAATGAAATTTAGAACTAGTGGCATTTCCATCAGTTTTGTCTGCATTGAGTGAAGAGAAAGCTAGAGGCTAGAAAAGCTTTTCCTCTCATGCACCGTGAGGATAGCTAGCGTCCCTGCATGTGAGCGATTCCCTTCTTTGGCGTCTGTCCTCTGGCTGTCATCAGCAGCACATGGACTGGAAGTCTCCAGCTCAGCACCTCCTACACAACCAGGAGTGAGTTTACCAGGACTTTTACTCCTCTTCCTGCTCCCTTTTACAGCTGCAGAATCCCAAAACAATAGGTTTTACATTCACAGCGCAGCCTGTTTACACCGGAACGACACAGATAAGCTTCGCAGTCAGTCGGTGGGAGCAAATATCAGGGGTGTCACCAGCCCAGACGGGGCTGAACACAGTCCCCCCCCCACCTCCACCACTGCAGGTTTTCAGTGGGAGGTGTCCTCACCCGGGCCGAGGCGCTCCCAGAGGAGGAACATGCTGAGACCGACCCGCTGTGAGCTTCTCCTCAGAAGGGAGAGACTGTCTGCAAACCATGTGTCATCACCAAGACGGAGCCCAGGCAACGGCAAGAGCCTCAGTGTCATTAATTAACTTCTAGAAATCTAGTGTCTGTGTGTGTATGCGTGGACCGTGGCTGTGAAGTGGATATGACGCACCAGCAAAAACAGATTTATGTGATGTCGTGAGATCTATGAGACCTGCAACCTGCATGTTCAATTGAAAAGTTCAAATAATTACGGAAGTGATTATTTGAGGAAAAATAATTACTGAATTGGTACTGAATAATTAATCTGCCAGTGGAACTAGTACTTTATCAGTATTAAGGAATTACTGTCATAAAACCAGCTCAGCGCTTACATCTGGACGAAAGGTTACTTGTAAAATTGTCTTAAATATCTGCGATAGAAATTAGACCAAAAATATCTGGTGAGATTTAGTGTTTGTAGTGAAGGAACTCGGGTCAGACTGAGGTCAGAATGAGGTCAAACTGAGGTCAGACCCAAGTCAGACTGAGGTCAAACTGAGGTCAGACCCAAGTCAGACTGAGGTCAGACTAAGGTCAGTCTGACCTCAGTCTGACCTCAATCTGACCTCAGTCTGACCTCTATCCGACCTCTATCTGACCTCAGTCTGACCCGACTGAGTTTAGGCCTCAGATTTTATCTGAGTTGTTCCTCATCATCATCATCTTCACCTTCTCAGCAGAAATCTGACGGCTTTACATCAGCTGGTCACTGGCAAGTGGAAAGCCATCTACAACAGAAGGCCCAGAGCATGATACTGCCCCTGCCATGTTGGTATGCTGTTCTTTTGGTGATGTGCATTATTGTTTTTTTCTTTTTGTTTTTTTTTTGTTTTTTTTTTGCAACAAACAGTCCTTTTGACTCTTCTTTTAAAGAAAATGACTGTTCCATATGAGTCACACGGCACCAGCTCCCAGTTTTTTTAGTTTACACACGTTTTCTTCCTTTCTTGAGGTTTTTGTGAACACTTTCACAAACATATGATTTTTATTTTCTCTTATTTCCTCCATATAGCAACTTTAGTTGAAACGGGAAGGTCATAGGCGGACTCATCTTGGTCTGATATTTTCCCAATCACTAGAACTCGACAGTGCAGGCTCTTCATATCCACTGGATGTGTGTGGGAATCAGTCTCACTCAGCCATGTTCCCATGTTGCTCCACAAGGCAACATAAACACACAGAGACATCCGGTGGACTGGTGGGGTCTCCACATCTGTGCGTGTGTGTTCGTGTGTGCGTGTGTGTACACACGCAGGCCTGTTGCTCTCTGTGGAAACGGCAGCACTGAGTGCTGGTGCAGTCGGTGTTTGGAGCGCTGCACGTAGCAGAACAGCTGCTTGTTTTTGATTCGTGTTAGCGCAGCTCAGCTTCACATGACTTTGCAGCCCTGCATTTGTCTTAACAGCCGTGTGTGTGGACATGTCTGCGTGTGTGTGTGTGTGGACATGCTTCCATGAGGTGACCTCAGTGTGTTACATAAGGAGATAAGGTTATATAATGTTTGTAGTTTTTTTTTCCTGTTGTTGTTCTTTTTTTTTTAAAATGGAAAGCAAACAAAGAGTCTCGCACTGCAAAAATATTAAATCTTACCAAGTGTTTTCGGTCTAGTTTTTAGTGCCAATATCTTAATATGGTTAAAATGAGACAAAACTAACTTATAAGTACGTTTTCAGAAAGATGTAGGAGTTTGTTTTAAGCCAGTAATTCTTGAATGTTGATGGGAAAAGCGCTAGTTCTGTTGGCAGATTATTTCATTTATAACATGGAATAAATGTCATGTTATAAGTTAAATAATCTGCCAGTGGAAATATGAATTTTTCAACTAACATTAAGGTGTCAGTATTATGTGTTTTCCCAGGGACATAGTGCCGTTGTATTGCACAATTAAGTAACTTCAGTTGTTCTAAAAATGCTACATGACTTAAATAAAACTTTACTTCCTAATTCAATATCCTACTGAGAAGTTACTTATGAGTTGGTTTTGTCTTCAGATATTTTCACTAGGAACTAGCCCAAAAGCACTTTGTGAGATTGTGTGTTTTTGCAGTGCGCAGTGTGAGTTAGCTCACTACAGAATGCAGCTGGCCAACTCCCGGCATCCTCCAACAACCTCTGGCTGTTTTCTATTTTCCTCCCAAAAGCTTCTGTATGCCAGTATGCACACAAACACACACACACACACACACACACACTTTGTCCTGCAGTTAGCACATGCTAGCAGCATGGTGAGGCAGGCACAGCTGGGCACTTCAGCTGGCCTCCTCTCCTCTTCCTGAGCTTTTCTCTCTGCTAGACTATTTTAATCCCAGCCATACTTTGTCGAACATCAACACACATTCATCACACTTCCTCTTTTCTTCACTCATTTCCATCTCAGCTCACACCCCTCTAACTGCTGCATGCTACACTGAATGTCCTCAGAGGGGTGTGCAGCAACAGATGTCAAGACAGATTAAGTCTTTTTGCCCCCCCTTCCCCAATTTCATTGTTGTTGCCAGATTTCGTCTCGCTGAGGTAAACTGACAAACATCCAGCGTTTCACGGCGAGCGCGTCCCTCAGCTGCAGCACCTGCTTCCAGTTGCTTCATGCACATTTATTTACCTGGATGAATCCACAGTCAGGCATAAAAGTGGGGCGCCTTATTAAAATGTTTAACTTAATAATTTCTTAGCCGATGTTCACATTTCCACGTTTGCATCCATTTTTTTTTTTATAATCTTTGGAAGTAATTTAAGTACATGTGCACAGCTTAAACCAATCTGGTTTTTCTCATTAGTTAAAAATAACAACAAAAACCATCTTTTCTAGCTGAGGGAAACGTTAATGCAACCTGCCTCTGTGGAGCTTCTGTTTCCCCATTAGAGCGAAAGAACTCCAGTTGTTTTCAGGTGACCATAAGCCTGGTTTAGGAAAACTGACCTTTGAGCTGCTCGTGATACCAGAATTGGCCTTTAATGTTGTTAAAAAAATAAAAAAAACTCAAACAAGGCTTTTTTGTATTAAATGTTTCTAGCTTTTATATAGCCATAGAGTCTCTGTGAACAAAATATACTTTTTTTTACTAATCAATGGCACAATTTACCCCAGTGCATTCTCTCCAGAAGCACAAGTTAGAAAGTTGTATTTCTTTAACACTATATTTCAGATCCAAAGTGATCGTTGCCAGTGGTCCCCTACAACCAGAATTACACAGATATAATTTAGTTTGAAGAATTACTAGCTGGGTTTCCTTTACAAGTGTGTGCAAAACCTTGTCTACACTCCGCTAATGTTGAAAAAACATAATTTCGCAATTGCTTCGTTTCCCTTACATAAGAAATGCAATTAAAATTGTGAATAAGTTTGTTCATGGGTGAGTGCAAGTCGTTAAAAAACATGCCGCACCGTCATCCTCCAACTACTTCCTGTCATCTTCCTCTTCATAGTTTGCGCCAGTGGCAACATCCAGCTGTCGATCATGTGACTCGTGATGCGAAAAAAAGTAAAAAGTGTTCCCGTTGCAGTTTTGGGAGACAAACCAACGTTGATGTGGCCAAAACAATAGGTTTTTTTTTTTAGTGTTTCCATCAGGCAATTTTATTTTCAAAAACGTCAAATTGCTCAATTATATGGTCAATCGAAACCATCTACTGTCAGGGTCTAACTTCAGAGACAATAAGCAGAACTCACACTCTCCGCCACTAGTCTTCCACATACTCGGTTGTACTGTGTGTATTCTGAGTCGTTGCAGACTCCATGGTTCAGGATTACAGAGACTTTACAGTCAAGTGTTTCGATTGCCTACATTTCTCATGACAAGCTCCTTTAAATTCCTTTCCCATGAACGAATGCAGGCAGGTTTGATGAGCTGGTTTGGCGCCTGGCCCCGTTTCTTCTCCACTGCATGCTAGTCAGACAGCCACCACAACACATTTCACAAGAAACCATCCCCGTAATCATCTCAAGACAAAAATTGTCTTGAGACCAATTTCGAGTGAGATACTGATAGTGACATAATAACGCAAAGACTAATAAACTTAAATTTTACAAAGAGTTTCCCGCTGAGCGGTTCACTGTGCGACACCGAGAACGGCGTCATAAAAATGTCCGGCAGACATCGACACCTGAGAGTGCCCTACAGGAGGAGCCCTGACTCAAATCTAGGGTTTACATATCACAAAATTATTAAAAAGAGAGACCTGACTGTAAAATATACTTCTATCTAACATCAGGTGTGTTTAAACGTGTCAGTCGGTTCAGAGTACCTGCTGAAGAAACACAACACACTGACCAGGCTGTCCCTCAGGGACAGAGCAATGGCACTGTGTGTGTGTGTGTGTTTTAGTGTTTGATGACACACTTCTGGACTTGGCGCTCTACTAACCTCAAGCATACCTCCTCTTACTCAGTCGCTCAATTCCTCTGCCTCTGGCTGTTCGCTGCGCCGTTGTCCTACAATCTATCCCGGCAATAATAGAATGACATTTATCTTAATCTGTTTCTTACTCTGGGTCCCTTCCTGGCCGTCTCTCGTTTCTGTTTTACCACACAGAACTCTCTCTATGTATGGTCTGTAAATCCATCCATCCAGCCAGTTGAGTTTGTTTTGTTTTGTTTTTTTTGTGTGCGATTTCAGCGGTTTAAAATAGTTTGGTGTGTGCAGATCAGTGCAGCTGCTATCCGGGGAGATTAAATGAAAAGATGATTAACTCGTATCAGTGTGATTAGCACCGCATCCCTTTAATGAAATCCAGCAGAGCACATATTGTACTGTCATGCTTTAAATCCTAAAGAGGCAGATCCACGGCGCTTTAGAAATTTGGTAAAACCCAGAACTACTCGGTTAACATTTTGTCCCAGAAAGGTTTTTTCTGACATAAAAACCACAACCAGAAAGTGGAACTAATTTTTACCTGCGGATGTTTTTTTGCTTCAGAATATTGTTTCAGGTTCAGTATTTCAAACAGGACCTGCTGTCGTGGTCATTAGCTGCGTTTAGATTAAAAGTGTGCGCAGAACTTTGCCTATATTCCACTACTGTTGGGGGTGGAGGGGCTTTTTCACAATTGTGGTGTTTCTATGAAAAGAAAAGCGCAATTAAAATCACACAAGAATAATTTTGTTCATGTGATAAGTTGTTACAAAGCATACCACATCATCCTCCTACTACTACTTCCTGTCGTCTTCTTCTTCATCTCCTCCAGCAGCAACATCCTGCTGTTGGCCACGTGACTCGTATGATGCAAAATAACTGTTTCCACTGCAGTTTTGCAAAATAAACCAATTATGATACGACCAAAAAAAAAGAAAAACACCTCATCCTACAATTAAAAAATATTTTTTTACAAAATTGATGTGTTTCCATTGTGCAAATTTATTTTCAAAATCTCAAGTTTTCCATTTACACGGTCAATGAGAGCACAGCTAGTGTTGCAATGATCCACCTTCATAAGCAGTTACAAAGAAATGAGAAAAGAAGCAAACATCTACAATCAGGTTAGAAATAAATCTGACAACGAATGAAAGAATAAAACTATGATATGAGTGAATATTTTACTTGGAAAAAAAAATTCTTGTGCTTCTTTAGTGGTGGTTTACATGAGGTTACGCAATAATTGTAAAAAGCCCCAGCATATTCTGAACCATTTGGCTGAAAACCAGTGAAAAGGCAACATCCAGACAGAAAGACAGAATTTGTTTTTCTATTTTCAGTCGAGTTAGAAATATGTAGATAGCGTCAGGTCAACAAAAAAAAAAACAACTGAACTGCAAAAAAAATAAGCAGAATTATGTTTAATTTCTGGCTGTAATCCACTGCAGTCTACTTTTTGTTTCTGTTTACGCCAGTGTTTCTCAACCCTGGTCCTCACCGCCCCCCTGTCCTGCATGTTTTAGGTGTTTCCCTTCTGCCACACACCTGAATTGTATCTCTGGGTGATTAACAGGCCTCTGCAGTACTTGATGGTCATGCAATCATTTGAATCAGCTGCTCTGGAATAGAGGCACATCTAAAACATGCAGAGCAGGGGGCGCTGAGGACCAGGGTTGAGAAACACTGGTTTACGCACAGGAAGGTTTTGGTAACTATTATAAATTGTCTTGGGGGACTGAACGAAAATGTGTTAAATTTAAGATTTTCTATTTGAAAGTTTTAATTAGTTTCAAGCTTACTGCATGATAAAAAAAAAAGGCAAACAAATCCGTGTTTCTTTTCGTGCTTTCACAATCAAGCTGATAAGAATCCTGAAATTCCACCATGAGCATCGCCAAACAGTCTGAGGCATGCAGGCGCCTGACTCCACAGCCGTCAGGAAGAGAGACGCTACCTCTGAGGAAGGATGACCTACATATCCTCCAACATCACCGTTATCCGTCACAAAGACCCGCCGCTCGTTTGCTACGCACAACGTAAATTCAGATGGAGATTCATTCGTACTGGTTTCAACTTAGAGTTATTTGCATTCGACCAAGATGCCAGTTTTTGAGTGAAAATATCTCAAAAGATGGTAAAACAAAATGAAAGGAGGATTACCTGAAAAGTCTTTGTTGGCGTTACAGCAATCAGACCCTTATAATAATTACTGAGCAGGTTTTTTTTGTTTTGTTTTTGTTTTGACAATTCATGTTTAGTGATGAGCTCGGTGTCTTTTTGTTACCATCACCATGAAGAGTCAAGACTCCGAAATACAAATATTACTTCCTGTCAGAAGAAACATGCTAAAGGGACGGCTTTATGTATTTTCCAGGCACATAGTGCTATTTTCTAGCACAGTCGAGTTGCTATGTTACCTTGAGTTGTTATAAAAACTGTGTACGTATTAAAAAAGTGACTTAAGAGAAATTTGACTACCGAATTTTTATGCCTTGAAATTGGGCCTCTGTCTCTCTTTACAGAGCCGTTATTAGAAGCGTTGAACTGAAAAGCAGTTTGTATGATGAGCTCAGCAGATTCCAGTTCCACCAGGTGTCTGCTAATGGCTGCTGCCGCTAGTCTGGAGGAGCGGAAGCTCAGCTTGGAGACTCTGAAGAGGAGGAGCTTTGGTTATTTTAGTAACCAATTATTCTGATAATTTACTCATTAGATCAAGAAATTGGATCATTCTACAATTTTTTTCATTTAATCCCTTAAACCTTTTTAAAATATGCAAATAAATAACTACATTCGTTTCTTAAATAAGATTTTTTTTTTTTTTAACAGAGTATTTCTTCAGTGAATTTAAACCGGATGAAGCCAAGACTGCGCCACTTGAGGAGTGAAAACATATCACAGCAACGCTCCAGGTATGTTTTTGACCACGATGTGATATAAAACTCATCACCAGCTTTTTTTTTTTTAAAGAGGAAATTATTACATTCAACCTGAATCTAACAGAGGGATGACTCGATGGGGCTTTGCTGAACAGAAATCGGTGTGAAAAATACTAAAAGTGACTTCCACTGTGGTTCCTGCTCAGACACTGAGCTGCTGCACACAGATAAAGCTGCAGCCAGCGTGCTCCACTTCCTCTGCACTCTAACAGGAAGACGTATCAGATTGACATGATGTTTCTTTCTACAGTGCTGGCAAACACTCCATACTCTGATAAATAAAAATAACCTGATTTAAAGTGAAATATAAATAACCTGATTTAAAGTGCAGACTTCAGCCCCCCCGTCTCCCCAGGTGGATCTAATCTGACAGCATGCAGATTGACATCTAGACGTTAGAAGTGTTTACATCTCCACTTTGACTCACCGTGCCTCCTTCAGATTATCAATCAGCATGGAGCCTGAACAACAGATGAAAGGTTTCAGCTTTCTCTACCCAGACCGGATGGACAACTTGATTTTTTTTTTTTCCCCGTTTCTGCTGAATGGGAATGTTTCCCCACCGGCTCCATTCAAAAACTGCAACTGAAAGACTCAGAAACACAGCTGACCATGAGCGGGAGCTTCCTCTGTACAGCTTTTTTCTTATTTTTTTCTTTAAGTCTGACAGATCAAACAAATGAGTGTGAAGAAATATGGGCTTGGTGTTCACAGGTGATAAGAGCGGTGAGTTAGAGTGGCAGCTCAGGTGGGGGATATGCAGCTTCTCCACAAAGCCCAGGCCGTCGGCAGCGCAGCAGGTGGAGCAAACAACGGGCACAACACCAATCCTACCAGGTTCACCTATCATTTCACTTCTGCACAACAGAAAAGCTGTAAATGTGATAGCAGATTTATGTTATAACTGTTTTCGTTGCCTCTCAAAGCCGTGAAAAAAAATCCTATAAAAAATGGATTGACGGATAAATACAAAGAACCTTTAGTACTGAACTTGCAAGTCTGCAAATATCCAATCCAAGCACACTCTGAATGACCTTGTGTATGAACAGCAAACGTGCCTTTCCTCTGATATTCAAAGATTTTACTACTAATACCAAAGCTTCTCCTGTTCTCATATTGCCATATATTGATGCATCTACAAATCACATTTTATAAATGAAGTTATGTGTATTGTTTATGATGCCCTACAGTTTTACAGAGTGCTTTTAATGACACAAACGGTGTATAGTTTACAATATGCTGCTATATCAGGACCAGATATGAAGGCCTGTCACAATAACAAATTTTGCTGGACGATAAATTGTCCCAGCAATTATTGTGATAAACTATATTATTGCTGTTTTGTGATCATTTTCAAGTAACATACTGATAATGGCTTGATAAATACAAGTTTTTCCCTCTCAGACACCAATAAACTTGAATTTTGTAAAGAAAACTTAAAACTGGAACTGAAAAATATTTTAAATATCCAAAATAATATAACCAAAACAACTATTAAGATAGGAATAAAAACCACTTTAAGCCAAAAACATACTTAAAATGTATTATGATGACTCTGTAAATATTAATCAGTATAGAAATTATGGAGCCATGGCAATAAGCAATAAACTAACTTCTCAGAAAATAGGTCAGACTGCCTATTTTCGGATGGAGCCACTTTCAGCATTCAGTGTTCCGGGATGAATGAGTCTTCCTCATCGCAGACAAAGCGTTTGCATAGCATTGAATGAGAATACAGGGTTTGCTATTGTTGACAGATCAGAACTTTGCGCAGATTTTTTTCAAGTAGCGTCTTGCAGTCACAACGTATCATTTTGTCACAGGTCCGAAAGCATCATGGCTGCCAAGCACAGCTAGTGGTCAAATTACGTAAGCAGCAACAAAACAAACTGAAACCTGTTTTCTACTGGCTTTAACTCATACTCTGTTTTCACAGAAAACCAGCACAAAGTAGCAAAAGATGCCAAGAAGTTATATGAGAAACAAATGTACTGAAAGTTCATAATTCACCAATTCCAAACCAAAAATATTTCATAAATACAATTTTTTTAAATTAAATTCAAAATGAATCTAACTAATCTGTCTTTACAGAGTTTTGAACACAAGTTGAAGCTGAAGAAAGAAGACAAACGTGGTTTTATTTTTTTTGCCGACTAAACATATAATTATGTGCAGCCTTTCACAAATAATTTTCCGTAAGTGTACATCATGACAAATTAATCTAAAATTAATAAACATATCTGACGCACAGTCAAAACTTGTGCAGCTGATTTTTTTTTAAAATGCTTAATTTGAGAAAGGAGAAGAAAATCTACCACAGCATATCTACAAAGAAGACAAACATGTGAATTCATTGAGGATTTATTAGTAATCCTCTGGAAGCTTAACATGAGCCACACAATATGCAGCTTTTAGTCCACTATGCTGAGGCTTTTACGCCCGTGTTACGGCACTAATAACAGGACGGATTTGCAAATGTTTGTAGCCCACTGCCACATGAAACAAATGGAAATGAAGCCTCTCTGAGCATCTGGCAGTGTGCAGGTGTTGGCTATCATATCATATCTTTATGCCCTGATGATGCATATGAACGTATATGTACTTAGGTGATCAAACGTCCTCTTTAACATGTCCACTTGTTACGTCCTGTCCAGGGAATCCAGTGTGGAGGATTTATAGACTAATGAAAATGTCTGCTTTTAATCTTTTTTTTCCCCACAGGACTGATGGGCATGACCTTAAACAGACTTTTTGTGATGAGAATATGATGTTTCACAAGATGTCAAAATGAAAGAGTAACTTTTCAAACCAGCAGTAAGCTGTGTTTCTGTCCACGTCAAAGATGCCGTAGATCACGTAGCTCAGATGGTGTTAGGTGTGAGTTAGCCTGTCGCAACAAGTATTTCATCAGTCAGTTCATGACATGATAAATGGAAACGAGCTCAATTTTGATTCTGATTATTAATATTTTTGTGGGCAATTTTATTATCAGACATCATAATCCATTTTTTTTATGGTTTCAGTTGATTGTGGTTTTATCTCCTTTTTCTGTTCTGTTTTTGGTCTTCGTGTTTTATTTTGGATATTTAAAATGTCTTCCAGATCCAGAGTGGAGAGTTCTGTACAAATGTAACATTTATTTAAAATGCACTAGTCTTTGAGAGGGCAAACTTGGCATTGCTATGCCATTATCATTACATCAGCTGAAGATGGTATCGATATTATTGTTTATCGCAATAATTTCTGGGACAATTTATCGTCCAGCGGTGACAGGCCCGGGAACGGGTTCATCAACGAAAATGACTGAGTTCAGTTTTACAACTGGGAAGAAGGTCAGGCTGCAGCAGAAGGGGACCAAATGTTTTGAGTAGACCAAATGCAAATGTTGAGAGAGGGTTTTTGTACCGATAAGCCGGCGGACCAAGGAGAGGAGCCAGCTTTCTGTCGAGTCACTGAAGGGTGTTCTGTTTGTGCCTGATCATTTCTTCCAAAGAGTTTCTTGGTTATTTGTTGAGCAACCAAAAACTGCCGTGAAAGGTCTGCGAGAAAGCAAAATGTGGATGGGCAGACCAGGAGGATGAAGAAAAAATTAGAGTGAAGAAGAAACCTAAAAAGTGAAGTATTTGGTAAATAAGTTTGTTTGTACAGAGTAGTGAGACTACTGCCTTTTAGTTTTATTTTTTTGAAAAGTGCATTAGAAAGATCTTTAGTTTGTTTAAAGCTGTTGAATCATGTTTGTTTGACTGAAAACAGTTTTGCACTCTGTTTCAAATAATGCCATTTTTGACAAACGGGCGAGTGCAAAGGAACGACATGAACATTAACATTCTTCCATAGAGTCCAGATTGTTGTTCATATGTCAGAACTTCTGCAGCAGAAATGTACTGAACACTGGGTGCTGCTACTGTTACTTTTTATTATTATGCAATAATAATAATAATACAATAGTACCCCAATAATTTGAATTATTTGAACATTATCAGTTTCATAAATGATTTAAATATAAAGCGGAAAAACTGCAATAGCAAAACTCGGTCTTGTAAAGCTAGCAAGCGTGATCGTTTTAGCTGATTTTAATTTCTCAGTTTTTTAACTTCTCGAGTAAATATAGCGTAAAAATAAGTTAGGATGCCCCAAAATATGGATATTTAAAAGTTGGCATGTTTTCATGTGCTGAGTTTTATTATCTCCTTATCATGTTTATTTTGAACTTAGAAAGATCGTCTGTTTGCATCACTTTGTTTTTTCCGCCTCGCTGCTGCTGTGTGCATGTCTATCGGAGACACATTGTGAATATACATGTAAATTTACTTAATATGTGGTATCAACATGGCTCATCTGTCATAAATTCTTAAACTCCTAATTATGAAATAATTCATCTTTCCTTCTATCCATCATCTGTATCCACTTCTCTGTGTAGCTTTTGCTCTGTTGTTTCGAACCTGTGGAGGTTTTATTGCATTAAAGCCGACTTACTTCCTAAGCTGCTCCTCTGTGCCTCTGACAGAAAACACTAAATGCCACATGAAGTGGCAGAACTAAAATAAACATAAGGAGACGACTGCAGCTTGTCGTTCTTCTAAAGAAATTGTAGTTAATAAAATGGACATAAAAAAAGCAACAGGATGGTTCTTAGAGATTTCTGCGCCTGCTCTCGTTTTGACTTTAAAGCAGCAGTAATGGAGTCTTCATCTCTGAGCTCCCGTCTGTCATGCAGGGGGTTTCTCCAGAGACGCCCTCCAGCAGTCTTTCCACATCCGACGCTCGTTTCTCTTTCTTTTCGCTCCACTTTACACCGACTTTCTCCTCTTGAACGTGAATCTTTCCTGCGACGCCCTCCACCACACTGTCGCCTCCCCTCCCCCCTCTCAGCTGGAGAGGACACACACAGGGCGGTAATGAGAGCGCACAAGGATGCCTACAGGAGGCAGGCTTTCAAAGGCCATCCTGCATCACTGTAACCATGGAAATAAGTGCCACTGTGATGACACACAACGCATTCAGCAAATATGGCAGACTCTTGACTCCTCAGACAACAAAAATCAATGGAGTCGAAAGAATCTTTACCTTTGGCGGCTTGTCACTAAACAGCTCTGCAGGGTGAGAGCGGACCCCCGACGCCTTCAGGGACACAGAGCAAGCGTTTGAGCAATGGCGTTCGCCTCAGAAGGACAGACGAAATCTACTGTTTGCGTACAGTATTTGATTTTAAGAGGGCAGTACTTTGCTCTTCAGCCTCATGCTATCATTTTATAGAACAGTCAAGTAACTACGTTATATTGAATTGTTATAAAAATGCTGTACATATCACCTGTGCCTAAAAAGAAATTTGACTTTATATATTCAACGCCTTGCAATTGGGCCTCTGTCTCTTTAAGATCCTCTGCCGTCAGGAAGTCGTCACAACATGGCTCCTCTATTAGCGCTTTAACAACGTTTTACCAGCGTTGCTCTGAGAAGTAGATCCTACAACGAGCTCAGCTGTTGCTCAGTTCCACCAGGCGTTTGCTAGCCAAGGAGGAACTTTGTCGTCGAAGGCGGAGCTAGGTCCATCCAGGCGTTTTGAACAGTTAAATGGTTGCCAAGGAGATGAAACAATTTCTCAAACATGGGTGAAAGAATCAATGCAACACTTCAGGTATGTGTTTGATGAGGGAATAACATTATAACATGATGTAAAGATCAAAAAGGTTGATTTTACATAATGCTGCCTCTTTAAGCATTTACATAAAACGCCAAGTCCTCAGCAGAGCAGGAGAAATACTGAAGGAGCTGAACTGGGCTGGTGTCTCTGTGGTCCTACTGACACCTGTACGGGTTTTACAGCAGAGGGACGAGCAGCGAGGGGTTAAGAGCCTCGTCCAGGGACACATGGACGTGTGGCAGGGACAGAGCTGGAATCAAACCATCTAATCACAAGACGACGACTCATCGCAGTGTGATCCTGGATGAAAGCCAATACATGACATACTCCACTGGCTCATAATTGTGCTTTAAACACAATAACCACATGATGGCATTTTCAGGGCTTTTAACTCGTGTCACTCGGCGGCTCCAGAAAGGACATGCAGATGGCTCCGTAATCGCCTGAATTATTGACGGACGTGCAGCAGCTTCTGGGACCGACTGGTTGAGTCCCAGAGGGAGGTCTGCACCTCAGGGGAACAGCAGGGCAGCGTCTCCTCACCTTCACTACAGTCATGGGAAAATATATATATATACTGTATATAAAAGCACAAATGGGCCCTACAACACGACAATGACTGAAAAAAAAAACATACCAGAAAATCCACAAAGGACCAGAGGAACACTGAGAAGTGAAACCTGGAATCAGAACTGGAGTGCTGCGGCTGGAGTCACAGCAGAGATCCTGAGTGGTAACTGGAAACAAGCTGCACATGCAGGATCCATCTCCTGCACCGTTCAAGGAGAGGAACACACTGTCCTCACACCGATGTCAGGCACTGCTAGATGGTCACAAGAAGCATCTCAGTGAAGTTAATTCAGCCCGCAGGGGGGTAAGGCGACCTCTAGGGGGCACGCTGTGGCGAGAGGTCTGACAAATAACCTGAGGAGCAGAAATGAGCCACCGTGGGAAGGGAGGAAGGCGTGAAGAGGATCGGACACAGGCTGACGACTTGCATAACAAGAAGAGAGCATGAATGGGACTGTTTGCAGGAAGGAACGGAGCAAACGTTGCTTCCTGAAGGAGATCAGGTCAGTTTGTTTGCATCAGCAGATAACAGCAGCAGCTGGCATAATCCAATGAAACGGAAGTGCTGAAAAACATGGCCACCGGGCATTGCTCTGGGTCCCCTGAAGCTTAGAGTAGACGGAGGTTGCTGCACAAGTTGCCAAACTGCAGCGCCGTTCTCAATTCAACATGGCTGGAGTCTCCAGTCTGCAGCAGAGATCCTTCCAGTCCATCACAGCATCACCACAACCCGACCGGGTTGAACCAGGGTTCGTTCAGGGTTGAACCACCTCCACTTATTCACACCCTTAGTACTGCTGTATCCGTGTTTATTATTCAATTTACAGAAATTCTCCTAAAGTCTTTTTTGGATGAGAAATACTAATGGAAATGAACTGATAATGTCACAAGAATGTCATCAGTTTAGTCAGAAGATCAGATTTCAAATTAGAATAAAAACCTGACCTGACTGAGAAAAATGGTCTGACTGAGGAGGAAAATAGTCATAATTCAGTTGGAACAACACAGAAAACGTCCAAAAAATATGTTTTCTGGAACCCAGTGTTATTTTAAAGCCACTAGGTGTGGATGTCTTGGTGTTAATTACTTAGTGGGGCTTCTGTAAGTCATGTTCAATCTGACAGGAGGGAAAGAAGATGCTAAAAGCAGGTCAGCCAGCTCACTGGGTTACTCCCTGACCTACATTCTCATCTACTAATGATGATAAAAAAAAGAGCTGTTAAGGTGATACAGTCAATCGGCTACAAAGAGATTCAGCCTCCAGCTGCACCTGCTGGCTTTCCATGCAGTTTTCAGACCATAACTGAGAAGGTTTGGGAAACACAAGCGGTACTGAGTGTGATTCAATCATTTCACAATCTAACAGAACCCCAAAGTAGCAAATATTGTGTTAGACACGGAACTTTTTTTTTTTTTTTTTTTTGGCCAACTACATCCAAACTCAAATAGGAAATACACCCATGCTGCAAATTTTGTAAATTTCTCTCCTTAGTGAAAGTGATTCATTAAATTATATTAATGTTTTGCTAATGATAAATGATAACAAATATTAAAAACATTGTACAAATAAAAAAAAAAAAGCCCAGGTGAGAGGAGAAATCTGTTTGCAGCTCATTTACAGCCGGCGCGCTGCAGTGGGGGGGGTGGGAAGAAACGAGGTTAGAGCTCGCTGCTGCAAAGCTAATGGCGATGTCGTGGGTCACGCTGTTCCGAATTTCAATTACACTCTGCGGGAACAAAACCGCGCACACGCACTCTATCTGCCTCGCACAGCTCTCAGGTGAGCAGTGAGACTAATTCCATTCAGGCCCGTTTCATGCATCACCGGTGGCTGCTAGAACAGCTCTTAGATAAGACTCGGCCTCGCTCGGCGCCGATTACTCAAAACCGATTAAAAAAAAGTTGTTCGCCTCTGCACACGGGAGTGTCCGAAAATTGGCCGAGATCCCGCACAAACAGATCAAAGAGGGGGGGGGGAAAAAAAAAAGTGGCTTCGAGGCATCCTTTCTAACAGACCGTCTCTCCTCCACATTATTAGAGCATGAAGGGAGGAATCACAGGAACAGAGACGAGAACAGATCCAGGCGAGGCGGAACGCGTGGAGGCCGGGAACACGTCAGGTTGTCGGCTCGGTTCAGGGCCAGATCTCTGCTGCTTCCAGGGCTTCTGACTGAACGAGACTTCTCAGAACGCGTGTATGTTCAGTTCTGTCCAATTAATCATGTCCGTTGTGAAACTGATAGCTTTAACAGCCGGTAGCATTAAGAGGACAGCTGAGGGTTTCTGAAGGGAGCTGCTGCTTCTGATGGGAAAATGTCTCTGTTCATTTCGTGGAGCTGCGTTTACGTCACAAAACTGCACAAAACTTTGTCTACATTCTGCTAATGTCAAAAAAAAAAAAGAACGCATTTGATTTTACACTTTAAAGTCAATGCAAAGTGACAACCCGCTGGTCCAGGAGGAGTGAAACCTTCGAGTCAACGACTCGATGCAATCTGCTGGGTTTCCTTAGGTTGAACATTTTTAAACGTGTTAGAATAATGAGCTGAACGTAATGTGCTGACTTGATAAAAGGGATCAGTTGAGATCTGTCTGTGTGACTGGACTGAAATGGTTTGTTTTTGTGCAGTACCATCATGTGCTGTTTGAACAAACTGAATTCAATCAAACTGCTGGTAACCTTGATTTGAAGTTCTGAGCATCTAAAACCGACTCGGCTGCTTCAGTCAGCTGCAGTGGCTTCATCCAGTTTTTTGGGGGGGGGTTTTTATGTTCATTCTGGCAAATGTTTTATGTTCATTCTAGAAAATAACTTTCGTCTTGCACACTGCAGCAGATTAAACAACTTCGTCTCACTTTAACAAGTTTTCAAATAAAAACTGAAGCATTTAAAAATTAGCTGGATCGGTTTGTGCATATAAACCGGTCCGCTTTATATGTAGCTATAGCCCAAAAACAAATTTAGGCTTACTAAAAGTACCTATAAAATCCAAAAGACATCATTAGTTAGAAGGAAAAGTAATCCTGTCCAGGTGCGAGACCAAAGGTGAGCTGAGGAATGAACAGAGGACAGAAGCTGCTGATGAGAGGAGGGTGTGAAGCTGCAGCAGGGACGGAGGGATACAAAGGGATGGAGACAGGAGGAGACAGATTGTGTGTTGGTCCGTGTGGATGGAGCTGGAATGTGAAGCCAGGAGCAGCATCGGGCAGGGACAGACGGAGAGGACAGCACGGACACAATGGTGCTAAATAAATCAGCCGGCTCTAGAAATAAGTGTGAGTGAAGTGTTTACAGTACAGAGGCTAATAAAGGGGCCGAGAGAGAAAGAGAGAGAGAAATCCACTGGCCTGAGACACTTCCAAGCAGAAAGACTGGAAGCAGGTGGATTAATAAATGATTCAATGCTCAGGGGGGGTTTGTTGTTGTTTTTGTTCTTTAGGAAAGGAACTAGTGCCGTGTATTTATGAATTATGAGACCTCACAGCCGTGCTACTGTTTTCCCATAGCAAAAATAAACCGACTGACCACTTTGGTGGTAACTCCAATCGGGCCACCAGGTGGAGCACCTGTCTTCTGTAGGCTCCACCCCCTTTCCTGGTTTATTCATAGCGTCAGACTACAGCCGATGCCCCCAACCTCCCCTCCTCTGTCCTTCACCTACTTAGCACCAGTTGAAGGTCGATGGGACAGTCGGGACAAAACCAGACAGATACGGTAAACACGACAAACTCTGAGCTTTTTTTTATTGAAAATCCTCGACTCCTCTGATTCTCGGTTTTGTCTGTGGTGCCGATATGCAGGGGTGTTAGCATGCTCACCGTCAGTACCACTGTCATGTTGGAGGTTGTTTCTTTCAAATTAGACATAAAGTTTTTAAAAAATCACAATGTAAAGGTTGGACACACTTTCATATAGTTGCAGTTAAATCATTACTGAGCTCCATAAAAAAGTGTAACACAGAGTTCCAGTAATGTTCACCGTTATTCTGCATTTGAGCATCCAAATGTTAAACTAGCTGCAGTTGACTTTTTTTTTTTTTTTTATCAAAATTTGGACTTTTTTTTTGCAACATTCCCAAATATTTTTTGTCATAATTAAGGATTTCTCATGAGCCCAAAGCCGACAAACACAGTTTGAGAACTTCTGGACTTTTCTTGTTGTTCATCAAATTATTTAGTCGCTACAGATAAATAATTACTTACAGATTGAAACCAAGTGTCCAGATGCGCCGTTTCCATTTTAATGCATCAACAATTATTTAAAAAGAAGATGAAGTAAGCAGTAAGTGTTCCTTGATGGTGAAAATCGCGTCACGTCTTTTAGGATTTCTTGAATAACAGTAAACAAGAAAGAAGCATAAAGATCCCAGTTTCATGCCGAGTTGTGAGCTGAAGGAGTGACGTTGGACAGACGGACGTGGATTCTGAGAAACATCCGTCCACTCAGAGGGATTTCTTTGAATAATAAAGACCGAACAAAGAAAGCGTTCCAGTTGTAAAGGCTCCAGCTCCGTATGTTTGAGCCATGATTCATAGCCAATGATGGACCCTAACCTTGGTGATGAGGGAGAAACAAAACGCAACAAGGATACCATTTTTATTGTAATCTCCTGCCATTGTGTGAAATCCCAGCACAGCAGCCCAATTCCTGTATGTGCATTAAAACTGCTCTGAAACTTTACTTGAAACTGTGAAAACGCCAAAAAGAGACAAGAGAAGCAATCTTTGAATGACTGCTATGCATATTAGATTAGTAGATCTACTGTGATTCTAAAAACACGAAGCAACCACAATGATGTACATCATTAGTTTCCCCAATCATTACTGAACATTTAGGAACAATCTGGACGGCAGCCCTTCGTGGCCGCAGTTTGATCAGTATTAAAATATGAGGGTCAACTGCGACGCGTTATCAGAACTCAGACCAACATCAATCTTTTTTCACCACCGGGACGTTCTTCGTTCAGTCGTCTTTAGTGGAGTGTGCAACGAGACGCAGCGTGAGTGGACCGGTCCTTGAGAAGGGAGGTGAACTCCAACACAGGAGCTGGATAATTATCACTAATTAGTGACAGAAAAGCTGTGTTTAATCTAGAAATGGTGACCTTAAGTTTGTGTGCGTCGTCAATGTTTGCATTTATTTTAATTAGTGTCTCCTTTGCACAACCATGTCGGCTGTAACGGCATTGCGATACAAGGAGGATAAAAAAGTCCATTAAGCTCCAAACTCCAAGCTTCTGGCTGTTGACTCAAACACCTAGCAATTAATTTTCCTAAGAGCTTTGTTTTTTTTAATTACACTCTCAAAGTGTTTGAAGAAAATAAATATAAAGTGATATGAAAACACATATTAAATATTCAAATGTGGAAATGATTCAGCTACACCTGCAGGTTTGAAAAACAATAACCTGCAATAATTTGATTTCTTTTGAGGAAAAATTTCATCAGTGACAAGAAAAATTGCTATGAAATCTCAAATGCAACGAAATGAAGTCTGTATAACAAAGCTCTATTCAACTACTTGTTTTACTTTAAGCTATAATAAAGAATGTTATCTGTGTTGAAGACTCTTACTTTGAAGTCTGAAAGGAAGTAGTTGTTGCTGTGTTAAGCTGATTTTTTTAGAAACTACATAAAGCCAGAGATAACATCAGTCCATTAGCCATTAGCTTAAAGCTTAAACATGCTAAACCATTCCAAACTGACTGTAACACAGTGGAAATTCGTGGACAGGCTAACTGTTAGACGCTAACAAAATTAATGGCGTAAAGCAGCTAACTGTTAGCGGCTACAACAATGATGGTGTGTAGCAGCTAACTGCTAGTTGCTAACCACATCAAAGGTGTAAAGCAGCTAACCGTTAGCCGCTAATAATGCTAGAGGTGTAAAAGAAACTTTTTAATCAAAAACTCGTGTGGGGAGTGGAGTCACAGTTCAGTACTTTCACATTTTCAACAAGTCAGACTATAAAATACAAGGTAAACCTGAGTTATGTGTTGATGTCTAATAACGAGGCTCAATGTACGGCCTGCAACCTTGAAGTTCAGCACCATTTTTAATTTCCCAAGAAAGAAATGGGCTGAGTGGCAGTACGAGTGAAAGCAGAGTCTCTCCATGATCTCGTCAACAGTTGGCTGTGAAACGTCTTCTCACCCTGAAGGTGGAGCAGCAAAGGAGGGAAGACGAATAGGGTCGTGATCTTTCAGGCTGCTGCCATCTTTGGACCAGAGTCACACCAACAGGAGCAGAAAGCCTTCCTGATTGTAGACGGCAAATATCTGAACGTGAAATCTGAGTGTGTTGCTCGTTCCTGACGGCTGCACCTTGCGTCTGTCAGTCTTTGCGTCGACGGCGCAGTCAGAGCATCGGAGGAGCGTTGGTTCTTCAGGTGTATCTGAACGAGCAGCCATGCTGAACAGCGCAAAGCGTGACGCAGAGGCTGATTTATAAAGAATGACAGATATGCTGGCCGTGTGCTGCAGCCGTCTTCCATCAACATGTTCTCAGACATGCAGTAAGAATAGCTTCCTGTCTTGGCCGGGTCTTTACGTGAAGGTGATTTTATTTTGTTGACGGCTCCTGGTTCAAATAAAAAGGTGAGAGGAAATGAAATGAAACTTGTTTCCCTTTCTTAAGGAGAACTAACCGCTAGGCTTTCATCTCAGCCTCCTTCCCGTTCGGGTTGGCTCGATCCAACTCACCCAGAGAACTACGGGTCGATTTCATCTCAACATGATCTTTCCAGTCAGACAGTGTATCGCCATGGAGAGGAGATTTTTATTATTTTTTTTAAAGTCCATCTGAATCACAACCTCTTCCTTTCTCTGCTCACCAACAACGGAGATGCAGGGGCGTCAAACTCGTTTTTATTTTGGGCCCCATCAAAAATCTGAATCTTCTTAAAGAGGCCAGAATCTATTGATAAAACCCATTAAACTGTTAAAATATTAATAAAAAGCTGTTTGTTTCAGCATTCAATAAGTGTTTTGTAAAATTAAATTATACTGAACATCTTTCCTCACTGATCAGTCCAGCCAGGACTGTGTGATTGTTCTGTGGTCTTTTGTAATCAGGGTTGGACCAGATTAGGCCCACGGGCCTTTTGTTTGGCAAATGTGACCCAGAGGTTCTTCCTGTGGAGGCTGCAGGCGGATGAGGTGTAGCAGCCTTCAACATACACACACGCACGCACACAGGTGTGATTCAGTCTGTTGGTTCCATTAGTTGCTACCCACCACTTGTAGCAGAATCACAGAAACTCAGCCGTGTTCTGTGGATCCAATTGAGGCGTACTGGCCCTTTAAGTCATCATGGCGCCATTTCTTGATTTAAAGATCCTGCAGCCTGAAGTCACATTTGGTTTTTAGTCGTTTTAAATAGCTTTGTTTTTTTTTATTAAAGAAATATAATTAAAACAAGCTGCTAAAATTTGTTTTGTTTTGTTTTTCCCACTACAAAAAGGAACAAGTTGTACCAGGTATTATTTCCGTCATCTGGCTGCAGACGATGTGTTGTATTTACTGAACAAGAAACTGTAAACGTTAATGATGCCCGTTTTAAATCTCCATCTTAGCAGTAATGAAACGGTTTGCATGTTATTTTCTGAGTGCAATAATAAGGAACCAGTTCCAATTGCTACTGTGGACGGATAAATATTAATACCGGTACAAGAGAATAAATCCATCGTAATGGATTCCAAACTTTTATCTAAGAAAAAAATGAAGAAATAAAATAAAACTTAATTTTTGTAATGCGCTGGTCACATTTTCAGTTAATTTCTGTCTTATTTTAAGTGTGCTTAAATATTTGTATTAGAAACTAGACAAAAACATTTTTTTATAACATTTAGTCCTTTCCATCGGTTTGCTGGGAGACGACAGATATTTACGTGATGTATTCATGTTGATTAACACGTAATGTTGTAACATGTTAACGTATTTTTTACCCTACTTGGGACTCGGGGCAAGTTATGTAAGGGAACTGAATCAGCTTTCCCCAGAAACATCCCAATATGATTCACAAACTCAAATGCAACTCAAACATAATTAAAAAAGACAAAAAGTAGTCATAAGAATTCATGGTACAAATATTATACAAAGCAGGAAAAGACATTTTCATTCAAATGTATGTATTTTTTCAGGAGAAATGGAGAATTGTTTTTATTTGTATCTTGTTTTGCAGTAAGAAAATTAAAGATTGTTCTGAATTAGTTACTAAAATGAGTCAGGCACTTGGATAGCAGGATGCAGATTCACTCTTCTATCCCCTCCATACTCTAGTGCTCTAATAAGTGCATGTCACATTATGAATTTATCAACACCTTGAGGAAAATATGACCTTGTAAAACACAGGTAGGAGAAATGACCTTATGCAATGTCTGCATCTACGACAAAAACAGGAAAAAGCGAGGGGGAAAAAAATGAAGATGTTCATGAAGATGGCAGAAGAAAATAGACTCCTAATGATGCTCCCACTCCTGCAGCAACAGGAGGGGAGCATCATGCTAGAAGAGCAGTAATTATTTTAATTAGCTCTTTTTCAAATCTGAATAGATTCTTGAAGCTGGATCTTTTTAAAAAAAAAAAAAAAAAAAATGTCCTAGGATTTCTGCACCATCTCCCCCCAACAGAGCATCAGCTAAGGACAGCAGAGCCAGACCCAGAGGAGTCAGGGGTAAAACATAAAACT
>NW_006800433.1:0-40013 GCF_000485575.1 Poecilia formosa | reverse complement strand
TATATATATACACACGGTATTTTACAAGATTTAAGATGCTGCTAAACATTTCTGGCAGTTTTTGTTAGAACTCATAAATATATTTATGAAGTTACGGCCGTCTGACTGCAACACAAACCCAGATCATCTACGCTGCACCACTCTGCTGGCCAGCAGCCATTGCTTAGAGCCGGTATGTTTTGTTTGCTTTTCTCTCTTTTTTTTCACCAAATATGCTGCTATAGATGTTAGTCAAACCATCTAAAGTTTTTTAGCACAATGTTCTAGACAGTTCCAGCTGTAGCTCTCCCTGACCACTGTACAGTCTGACCTGGAGGTGAACTTGGACGCCCATTCCTGGGAATTTCCAGTAGAGATGGATCCGTCTTTCTCCGGTGCAAAATGTGAGAAACGACTGATGCACAGCAAACACTCTAAATATTACCAAGTGTTTTTGGTTTAGTTTCCAGTGCAAATATTTCACTACAGTTGAAATCGGACAAAGACCGAAATACAAGTAGCTTTTCAGCAGGATATGGGAGCTTATTTTAAGTAAATATTTCCTTAATATGGATGAAAAAGCTCTAGTTCTACTGGTAGATTATTTCACTTATACAGGGGGTGTCAAAGTCGTTTTTGTTTTGGGCCAAATCAAGATCATGAACTGGTTCATGGGCTGGTTGTGCTGGAATGCATTGATAAAACCAGAACAAACTGTTAAAATATCAATAAATTCTTAAAATTAAATAATATGACTGAACATCTTCTCAGACGCTCCAGGATTTTGTGATACTTTTAGTGATTTTTTGCAATAAAAATCAAAGTGTTTGTGACACTAATTTGGAAATATTTGCAATATTTGTGTCTATTCACGACAGTAAATGCGACTTGTTTTTACTCTCCGTTTAGATCATGGGCTGTGATTCGACTTCAGTTGAGGCTGAGGCAGCCATTTAGTACAACTAAGAAAGTTTTTGACATTTTTTGAGAGAAATCTGCAATAAACTCCCAATTCAGTGCAAATAAATGCCAGGATTGATTGATTTTGTGTGAATTTCGACAATAATTCTCAAGAAACTGGAGGGACTGATTAATCGAATTTGGTAGTAAACAGATAAAAATTGCATTGATTTGACTGATAGCATGGTATGTAAGCACACTTGGTGTTTAGAAAGGAAACTAGAGGGCCATATAAAAAGCTTTGGCGGGCCTGATTTGGCCCACAGGCCTCGAGTTTGACACATGGGGAAAAAAAGTCTAGTTATAAGTGAAATAATCCACCAATTAGAACTTTTTCATCAATATTAAGGAATTACTGACTTAAAAGAAATCTCCTAATTCTTGATGAAAAGTTACTTGTGAGTTAGTTTTGTCTTATTTCAAGTCTACTAAGATAATTACCGTAGAAATTAGACCAAAAATACTTGGTAAGATTTTGTGTTTTTGCAGCGCATGAGGCAGAATACATCTGATATCATCCAGAACTGATGTCAGACCCAGTGAAGATCATGTACTTACATGGCCCGATATGCTAAACCTCAGAAAAACACAGATTCCCGACTGGATTCCTGCTCTGCAGTGAAGTACACGAGGCATTTTTCTCCCTTCGTGTTTTTGAATTAAAGCTCAACAGCAGAGATTGAAGAAAACCTCTTCATGCTGCAGACTATGTTTGCATCTCCGTTATTGCTCGGTTGCTATCGTAATAAAACCTTCCCCCTCATCTCCACAAACCTTAAAATCCGACGATCCTCAAGTTTTTCTTTCCCGATTTTAATTATTTCCACTGTTTTCTGAGAAAACAGCAAAATGGAAACTGCCTGCTGACCCTGTTATAAGTCAAAACATCCACATGAATTTCCATGCATCTGCTAATGAATACAGCCAGAGTCAGAGAGGAGGGTTTCCCCCCCGTCTCGGTATCCAAGGAAACATAGGGTGGGCAAATTGAAGGTCGTAGGTCACGGGTGACGTACAGGAAACGAATGCAGAACAGAAAGATATGACGCTGGTAGACGGGGTCCAGCAGAGCGGAGCCGATCCGTGTGAATGAGAAGGACAGCGTGGAGCATGAGAGCTGAGTGGAGTCCAGCCGGCACGTCTGGAGCTCCATGACCTCAGGAGGAACTCACACTGGGTGTGTGTGCTGCTCTGACGTGATGCTGTTCACACACACACGACCCAGGACGCTTTGTTTGTTGATCTGATGATGTTGACGGGGAATTAATGGTTTGTTGGAGCAGAAACTTAAAATAAATAAATAAATAAAAAGCCTCAGAGTCCTGAGTTATGTAATGGATGATGTTTGATGTTGGATGTAGCATGATCCCCCTGCGGCCCCCAGCTCAACATCCGACAGCCATTTATACGTTTCAGCATCATGTTTACTCATCCACATGAGTTCCCATGGCGATGGGGCGGGGCTTAGAAATCACCCACCCTGGATCCAGCATTGGCTGATGGGTAATGAAGGAAAGCTCTGAGTTCCAGGCTGCAGGCTGTTTACTGGAGAGGAAGAAGAGGAGGAAGAGCAGGAAGTGGTCAGAAGGAAGAAGGATCTTCTTAAGTTTGGGCGGTATGGCTGTGACTGCATGATGCATACAGCACAAACAAATATTGTTCTTGAAAAACATTCCCATTCAAAATGAGCTTCTTTAGGCTTCTGCTTACTTTAAAACTTTAAAGGAAAAAAACTGTGGTTTATATCCACTAAGCTGCACACAGTCACTGCATTTAGTCATATTTTCAAATTTACTGACACTTATTGAACCTCAGAAAAACACTGATTCCTCCAAGCCTTGTCCCAAGACTGGAGGAATCAGCAAAAATAACATTTCTCATCGTACCGTCAGTTTTGTTGTCCTTTCTGTTTACCGTCAATAACTGAACTTCATGATGGCAAGCATAACTCAAAATGCTTATCAGAAATTTTCACGAGAAATGACAATAAATTCCCACGGCTATTTTATTCATCTCTCACTTCAAAGTTTACCTTAGATGGTAGCCGATCCAACCTCAACCATCAGCTCAGCGTCTCAATTAATGCGTTTTTTTTTTTCTTTTAATTTATTGTTTTGATGTTTTTGACAACACTCAACAGAGGGAAGGATTTCGCTGCTCAACCTCTCATTGCTAGCTAAGCAAGGCAGCTAAATCGCTCGCTCACTGGTTGCCTAGCAACGACTTGTTGAGTAACTCGCGCGCAGTCACCTTCGTGCCTCATAATGGCTTAAAAATAAGCAGGCAACTCAGTGCATTACCGCCACCTTGTGGCAGCATGCGATAACTAGTAAAAACTAAACAGCTGAATCTGAAACTGTTCAGATTCATAAAATCTCAAATATTCAAAACGAGTTGCTATTTATAGTCAACACACTCTAAACACATTAAGAAGAAAAGTAATTTNCAGAAAGTATATCTGACAAAATACTCAATATGTAGAATATTCGCTGAACTCTGATACAGAACCACACAGGATTTTGGGAAATGTAGGCAGAGGAAAGGATTTCGTTGCTCAACCTCTCATTGCTAGCTAAGCAAGGCAGCTAAATCACTTGCTCACTGGTTGCCTAGCAACGACTTGTTGAGTAACTCGCGCAGTCACCTTCATAATGGTTTAAAAATAAGCAGGCAACTCAGTGCATTGCCGCCACCTTGTGGCAGCATCCCATAACTACTAAAAACTAAACAGCTGGTCATAAACTGTTCAGATTCATAAAATCTCAAATATTCAAAACAAGTTGCTATTTATAGTCAACACACTCTAAACACATTAAGAAGAAAAGTAATTTTTTTACCATTTAACTTTAACACCAATAAAGGAGGAACATTCTGCAGAAAGGCACATTTCTCCATTTTTATGTTTGTTTGTTTTTTGGTTAGTCTTTTTCTTAAAAATCTTCTGTTTGGATGGAAGCAGAGAAATACTCAGAGGAATGAGCTACTTCCTGCAGTCTGGTTCATGAGACAGGAGACGTGCTAATACTTCATCAGCCCAGTGGATGAAAAACTCTGCATTAGCTTTGCCCTGAAGCTCTGAATGTGATCACATGACCCTCCACCACAGAGGCATTCTGGGTCGTGCAGTGTGTGGTCCAGGGCCGGTCCCAGCTTCTGCACCGGCTCTTATCTGGTTATGTACACAGCTGAGGAACATGTGGAGGTTCTATTTATTTCATAAGGAGTTCTGCTGAGGTTTTATACAGAAGTTATGAATCACGCAACACACACTTGAACAGAAACGGTAAATTCTTGGTCCTGGGATGTCGCTGCCACCAAAAACAGAGAATCACAGTAATGGCTCACATCTTGCTTATCAGCCCGTTAAACAGCTGAAGGAACTAAACAAAGCAGACGAAAACGGACGATAACACGAGGCTCTGCGTGCGTGAGATTAAAACACGACAGCAAAACTGAACGTGAATATCTAAATATGATAAATGATCTGAGAAATTACAAATGATTTTTACTGCGAGGACAAGAAGAAATCAATTATTTAGCTGGTGCAAAAATTCATTATTTTCAACATCAACTCACTCATTTCACAAAAAGATTTTCAAACTAGGTAATTAATAAAAAAAATACAAACTCAAGTAGCGAAAAGAACTAATTAGAGAAATGTTATTTCTTTGAATTGAGAAGCAGCCAGTTAACAATAGTGACCCCACTGTTACCAACTCAGAAACTTTCTTCTTATATTTAGCAACATTTCAGGCAAAACAAACAAACAAAAAAATCAGTATCGGCCAAAACTGAAATCGGCAGGTCAGACTTTTGAAAAGCTCGGCGATTGGCCAGAAAGCTGCAATCGATGCTGCATCCCCAAATAAAAGATTTTCCAAAAAGTCCCACAGGCTCAGTTCCCTAGGAAAACCATCAACATTACCCGCTTGTCAAAACCTATCAGGACTCGACGGCGTCATAAACACGACGCATGAGCAGGAGAGACGAAAAAACAAACCCAGTGAATCAAATCAGTTTGTGTAATAAAAAAGGCTAATTAAAAGTGTTCTTACTCGTGGTTTTAACAGGTTTTCAGCGTCAACAGAACGTTACTTTATCTTGGCATGCATTAAAGCAGCAAGCAGTCATTCCTCCGGGCAGCATCTCGTCTCGCTACTCCCACATGATGATGAAGAACGATTTATGAGTGGGAATGCACCTGACTGTCCTCGTCACTCGTTCGGCGCTCACTCTAAACCTGCCACCCTTCATTTCATTATCACTCTTATTTCCGTTCCTCTGCATGATCTCATGTGTCGTTTTGCAGCGAGGCTTATGGCTGAAGGGGGAAAAAAATGATGGCGGTATGAGGAGTTGGGAAAAGTGATGTTAGGGAGTTTCTTCCAAATACCTGGTGAAATATTTACGGCTTTTGAGTTTTGTTTGCATTAACAATTTAGCACACATCTCTTTGTCCGCAGACATAAAAACTCAAGGTAGGCCTTGTGTTTTTTTTAACTATTCGTTCTGGTAATTATTGTCTGAACACACTAACACGGTTTAAACAGATTGCCCTTTCGGCTGCGTCCTTTGAGTCTCGAAATATTCTCAAGGTCAAAGACTGAACATGAAAATGTCAGCGGCGTTACTGTGTCTCTTCTAAATACGCGACTGCATGGACGAACGTCGGGAGCGTCGCCATCTATAACTCTATCTGCACATTCGTATTAGAATTCAGTAGCCTGAAACCAACCATGCAACATTATGCAATAAATCAAAAGCAAACTTTAAATATCCTCAGGGGTGAGATGCATCAGCCTCTCACAGGAAACAGACTGAGACGTCCAACAGACCGGAGTGGACTCTGTCTGAGGAAGATAATCGTTCAGGATCCAGAATGAACAGACAGTCTGTTCTAAAGACTGGAGACAACAGGGGGGGGGAATGATTGTTTTCTTCAAATTACTTTTTTTTGATTGTGTATAAAAAAGGACACTTGTGCCTCTGCCTGATCAAATCAGCAAATCAGGGAGCTGCAGAACCAAACCACTGGTAACCGTTGTTAAAGATATGAGTTACTGTGTGCAGTTTAGTGAAACTAATCACCGTTTTTGTCCTAAAGAACAGCGTTACAAAGGGGAATGTTTTCAAGACCAGCATTTATGTTTGTTATTGATGCACCACCAAGTCACAACCGTACAGTCACCTAAAGAAGAAGTAATAAACAGTTTTACCTACATCATAATAATACCACAGAATATCGCAATAAAATTTTAAGTCCATATTCTGACACCTTACACATGGATAAGAGCATCAGGAAAGATCTGATCTGTCATTTGAGAGAGATTCAAGCTAAAATCAAAAGCCAGACTGAATAATCCTCCGGACAGCTTAGAGAGACATTCTGAATACTGGGAGCTTGTCGTTTGGTTGGATGAGAAGAAACTGACGCTCCTCAGTCATAGAGGCATTTCTTACGTTTGGAGAACGAGGCGAAAAGCCTGAAACCCAAACAACGTCGTCCTCACGGTGGAACGTAGGAGTGGCTGGAACCAGAATACATGTCAAGACGGAAGGAAGAACAGAGAAAGATGAACATCTGATGACTCTGAGAGAAATCACGGCAACGACCTGCTGGTGAAGAACGACCCTCAGAAGAACCACAGTCATTATCAGCGACTTGCCTGCACAAAACCCAGGCTTGAATCTCATTGAAATTCTGCGGCTTGAAGTGAAGACAGAAGGCTGTCCAGTCTGAAGAAGAATCGCCTGGAGTTCCTCAGGGTACGTGTCAGAGACTTGTTGAAAGGCACAACAAACGACTGAAGGCTGTTGTCCATCCAAAGGAAACGAGAGCAAACAGAAGACCAGCAGCTGAACGGATGTAAAGTTAGTTTACCCCTAAAGAACACAGCCACAAAGATGATTACTCAGGTAATCCAATTAGCGACCACCGACTACCCGCCTCGCTCAGAGGCCCCTTCACGCAGGATTAAGACCACATAAGTTCCCCGTCTACATATAGGTGAAGCTGCTGCCTTATAGACAATCGTCCAGCCTCCAGCAGAGTCTGACACCTAAAACATTTTACATGCAAATGAATGATAATGACTCTATTTATTACCATATTCGGCAGATTATTCAGAGATAAGCATAATAGGGACAAAGTGTGACTGTTACCCCAAATCAAAGGCAACATTATAAATGTGTGGAAAACTTTGTCCATGTTCTGCTAAAGTCAAGAAAACACCATTTACCAATCGCTGCATTTCCCCTGAGAAGAAAGATAATTAAAATCACTCATGAATACACTGGTCCACAGGGTAAGTTGCAATAAGTCGTTGAAAGACTCCTCAACCCAGCACATGTAGAAATATTAAGCAATCAGCATGTGTCCCCTCCCTCGACTAAATCTGTTTTTAACATTTATTTCTATACAGCTCTACTTCCATTACCTCAGCTGACTGGTAAGCCAACTTTTACTCAGAGGTTGTTGGTTTTTTTTTTTAGCAGTTTTAAAGTTTCAAACCTGAAACCGAAAAAGTAGTATGTGCTTCAGATTTATGTCTCCACAATATGAGTAATAAATGTTCACACACACACAGAGAGAGAGAGAGAGAGAGTTTGGGAAAGCGGAATGAGAAGGAGGAGGTGATTTGGGATTAGGGTGAGTTTTGTCCTGCGTATGGGTTGCCATAGCAGCAAGTGAGTGTGTGTGTGTGTGGTGCCAGGAATCTCCGCTGGTCCCGCAGTCCCAGAAAATTCCTTCTTTGTAAGAGAGATGAAATACATCCTACACACACACACACACACCTGGAATCAGCTTGTTCGAACAGACTAGGACAACAGTTTATATGCGTGTCCTGCCAACTCTCAACAAGACTTAACTTTCTGGTAAGTCGGGGCACACCCACTGTCTTTGTAACGCAACATGCCAGCTGGAGTGAAAACACGGTGTTGATAATGCTGGAAACACGACGACGAGAGTAGGAGTGGCCTCCTGATCGAACTGTGAGAATGGACTCAGCTAACACTCCTTCCCTCCAAGCGAGGCAGTGGGAGTGAGAGGGTCTGTAATCAGCTCAGCTCTCGCTGAAAAAATACATGCTTGTGACCGTGCATAATGACGGCATCATTAGAGTCGCTCCTGCTCTGCTGGACCGAGAAAACGGTCAATAAAAATGACCTTTTACTGACAGACATTCTTCATTTAGGCCGATGTGTCAGACTTTACGGGCACGCTTTGAGAAAATAATGGCACTGCTACCATTTTTTTTCCAACTGGTGTTTTTGACTAAACAAATCAACTTTTTTTTTGCTACTGGAGAGGTTTTATTTAAAAAATAGCTTCATTAGTTAAACATCAGAGCAATAAGCAGTTGCCATGAAGTAAGAGAACTCCCATTTAAGAATCAATATCTTAATCCAGTTTACTACAGACTTTGCTGGACGATAAATTGTCCCAGAAGTTATCGTGATAAATGATAATATTGTTGTTTTGAGACAATTTTCAAGAAGTATGATGGTAATAGCATAATAATGCAAGAACACATTCTGAAAGATCACTGAACTTTAAATTCTAGAGAGCATTTAACAGTGGAACTGGAAGACGTTTTAAAATATCGAAAACAAACAAAACAACAGAAAAAAGAAATAAAATGAATTATAAAGTCTGTGTAAAAAAAAATGTCTTTCAGAAAAAGGGCTGGTTGAGAGCAAAACAACAAACTGAAGACTGTTGTCATCTAGTTTTTGGTAGAAAGAGAGAAAAGAGAAAAAAATCAATCATGCAAATGGAAATTAATTAATTGTTTTATCATACGATTAATTGATTTATCGGTTATTGCAACAGGCCTACTTGAGACGTGGAATGCACATGTTTTTGTGCAGAAGAGCATTTTTTTAAAAGTAGTGATTAAAAAAAAAAAGAAAAAATTTCATCGACTACTATAAAATAATTATTATGGCTGTTGCCCTTTTAAAATTGAATCAGTTAAAAGCTAACTTGGTTATGATCCATCCACTGTTTTTGTCCTCTTCAACATCAGGTTGCAAAGCAGACGGGTCCAGGTGGGAGACTGCATGTGGAGGCAGGTAGTATCCACTGCATTCTGTCCTAACCAGAGATGAGGGGCTGGAGCCTCGATGGGACGGGACTTGAACATGTCTGCTTGAGCCGGAAACCAGAAGCAGTCCAGTGGAAACGTCTGATTGTAATTACTGCGCTAAGCTTCTCATTCTCCAAAAGATGCAGGATCCCTGACAAAAAAAACGGCAGCCAGAGGGAATCGGACGTTTGTTCAGGCCAGAGAGGAAACTGTGGATCTCTCAACACTTTTCAAAAGACGGGATCTTGTTGCACAACATACAGGAGCCGATGTGATGAGGAAATCACAGAACAAATGAGGCATCTGTGACTGTGGTTAGCTTACAGCTAATGCAAAGTAAGCTAACTTTTTCCTGTTGTGATATGAGCGCATTTAACTTGTTACTTGCATGTCCTTTTAGTAGCAGAGTTGTTAGTTTACATTTAATATAACCATAGACATGTAAAGACAGCAAAAGAAACTGAAACTATTTCCTCCGAGCATTTCACAGAAACAATCCTGAATTCAATTCACTTCAGTTTATTAATACAGTATCGATCCACAACAATCTTTAAAATAAGAATTCAACTCAATCGACCATACAGACAGATTCCAAGTTAACTAGAATCAACCAGAATGGATGTGGTTATCAGTCCAGCTCAGTTTAATATTCAAAACAGAAAAACAAAAATTCATCTTAGGAACCTAGCATAATTGCACCAAGTCGTGTAGCAACAGTGAAAAGTCGCTTGAATTGTGTTGGTGACTTTGCAGCAATCCCTCGTGCCTGCAGAGACAGTGGAGAGGAAAAACTCTCCTTTAACAGGAAGAAACCTCCAGCAGAACCAGAATATATTTGCTTATTTAAAAAGAAATTTTAAAAAAAATAGTGCGGGTTGAACTTGTAAAAGTTTCCCAACAGTAGCAGGTACTGTGATGAACTGAGCAGGTCAGATTATGAATATGACTATCACAGCTGAGACTACAAACAGCTATGTAGCTAGCTATAGCTGAATCTTTTTAATTGTCACTGAGGGAACTGTTATGGTTTTATTGTTGAGACGGTAGGAAGTTGAAGTGTATAGAATCAGACAGACGAGCTCATCAGCTCTCATCAGGACTCGCAGGAAGCCGTTTGAAAGTCAAATCACAAAGATTACATGAACGATTCCTGCTCTGTTCACAACTTAAACACAGTGAGCTGATTTCCCTACCAACCAACATAAACCAGTTCTTTCAACACATTTATCTTTTGTTGCTACAAACTTAATTCTTCCTGGGTAACTCCTGGCGTGTTGATAGATGGCATCGTGCGCCACTTTCATTTCTGCAACACACCAAATTTGCATTCTGGTCCCTGGTGTCTTGTGTTTAAAGGGGCTAAAATCCAGTGAGTATTTCAGAGAGAGTAACCCAAATCCAGTTCTGGTTGCTAAGAAAGACACACAAAAAAAAAAATTCTAGGTCAAGAAAATGGAAAAGGATCTACCTTACGTCATCTATAATGATTTACAGACACCTTTTCAAAGAACAAAAAACAAAAACCTCACTTCTTAGTTTGTACTATTCAGATGTTGTGTTTAGTTTATTTCTGAGCAGGTATAAAAAATAAAGGACTAATTTTTGTATCATGTTGACGAAGGCCGGAGGTTTGGAGACCACAGCTCTAGTTTCCAGAAACTCATCAGGTTAGTTTGCAGCAGCTGCGCTTCCACTGACTGTATAATATAACTGTGCAATTCGACATTTCAAAAATAAATTCACCAAATGGAAACGTGCCAATTTCGGAAAAAGAAAAAACTCTTTTTGGTGCTAGGATGAAGTGGAGATTTTTTTGTTGTTGTTGTTGTTTTATTTCACAAAACTCCAATGGAAATACCGTTTTTTATTTTGCATCATATGATCAACAATCGGACACTGCCACCGATGCAAACCGAAAAGGAGACTACAGGACGTATTTAGAAGATGTTTTAATGATTTATCGTGAACAAACTTATTCACGCGTTACTTTAACTGCTGTTCTTATTTAATGGAAACACTGCAATGGCAAAATTGTGTCTTTTCAGCATTAGCGGAATATTGACAAAGTTTTGCACACATTTGTCACAGAAACGCAGCTGCTGGTAGCTAAACTGATTGGTACAATCTGACCACTGTCCGGTCTCCCGCGCTAAGCAGCTGCTCCTCGCTTCCTGCAGCCTGAGACGTCGGTCGAGGCGTCACACTCTTTTGGTTTTGGCGTCTTTACAGAGCGGGGTTGAATCCAACCAGACGCGGTCGGTCAGCCTGCGCTGCCCTGCTGCCTGCGTTGTGTTGGTAGTGTGTTGTTCCTAAGTGTCTGTGATGCCCTCCAGGCTGAAACCCAACACAGCAAAGCGAGCTGACATGCAGTCTCTGGAGTTTTCCCCGATGACTACACCCGGAGAAAAACGCCACGCACCGCCGAGCCGACACACACTGCAAACTCCACACATTGTTTTTAGCATTTTACATTTCGCGTTCAGCATTTGGCAATTTGCTTTCAACAAACGGCCGGACCGCGTTTCGTTTTATCTGTCTGCATCTCCTCGCGCCCTGGAGATGGTTCTTCTCTCTTCCTGGCATTTCATCTGCTTCCTGTCTGTCTGTTTTTTAATTTTTTTTCTCTTCAGCAGAAAAGTTTGGAAGAGGACGGACAGCCGGTGTCAGGCGGGACGGCTGACGGATGTGTTTGCGCGCATGGATTCAAGCGGGGTTGGTTAGAAAGGCTCGGAGAATCGAGCAGCTCTCCGTTGTCCTTGCCAACAGTCAACCGGACTTTCAGCTAGTTTGTATTTAAATCAGTCATTCAAACGTAAAAGCCTCTGTGTGCGCTGCAGACCTTGGCCGCGCTGAGTAAAGGTCACTTTAAATCCCCACATTGTTCACAGTAACTCCAATAACAGACATGAACTGCAGTGACTCACTCTGCTCTCATCAGCATCCTCCAAGACATGCAGGCCTTACAGAGCTTGAAACATTAAAACATCCTTTCAACGCTGCAGCTTTTATTCTCCAACTCCATCAAAAAAAAGAAAAGAAAAAAAAAAGTTTTTTTCACTTGGCATTTTTGTGGTTTTGGTCAAAAAAATTAAAACAGCCTTTACATTTTAATGCTTTTTATAACACAAACTGATTGATAACCACTACTAGGTGTAGTTACTAATTAAATATTCATCAGATCTGGACACTGGTCAGGATCTGATGAGGATTCGGTGCAGAACACAATAAAAGACTTTAAGATTTCCACTGAGTTTCAACCAAATTTAATCTGTAAACAAAACTGAGATGCATTGGTTGTTAAAATTAAGACAAAATAAAAAATTATCCGGCATGGTTTCTCTGCCTTCATATGAAACAGAAAAACATTTCCCAACTCAAACAATACACAACTTAAACCTGTTTGTTATTAGCATACAGGTCAAATTCATTCTAGGGGCCACTGAAATAAAACTGAAATAAAAGATAAATAAAATAAAATAAAACAGAAATCTGACTTTTGATCTGAGATTAAAGTCAGAGTTCTTGTTTTTCAGTGGCTCTAATTGTCTTCCGTACGTTTCAATAATGAAAAACGAAAACATAAAGGTGTTGAAGAATAAGACATGGATGAGCAAGGATTTTATTTCACTCACAGAGACTCAAAAATATCATGAAAGGCACGATTACAAGAGGAAAACCTTTATACCGGAGTAGAAACGAGCCATGCAGAGCAGAGAGTCAAGAGGAAAGCATTGAAGAAGCCTGGTCAATGTTTAAATAGCTGCTGTGGCAACTTGAACCAAAGCGAATCGTTTTGGAGAAGCCAATAATCCCAGACTTACTTCCTACATGCCTGTAGCGCACATGCAACCTATAAAATATAACAGACAGATGATCACTTATCACCCAGAAAGGCTGCTAATATGCAATTTCACAAATGAGCTCTTTTAGTACCTCGTTTGCATTTTCACACTAAGTTCTTAGATAGATCAGACACCAAATGTTACAAACAAAGGCCCAAAAATACTCAATTGTCACTTATTATTTAGTGTAAAACGTCGAGGAAGGTGTCGTTTTCATCGCTTCTCCGTTTTCAGCAAAGGACGGAGACGAGATCTTCCCGACAACGAAACGTTGGCGATGACAACACATGCGCCTCTGTGTCTGCTGATCACACAAACTCATGACCGGCAGCCGTACCGAGGTCTGTTCCAGGGGAGACGCGGCACCAGGAGCAGAGTGTCACCGCTGGACAGAGGGCCCTCAGAAACAAAGACACGACATCACAGGAGACACATTGTCCTCCAACTTGACCCGCTTCCCCAGGAGCAAACGAGCCGCCGAGCGGCGCGGCGCGGACGGAGAGAGGGAACAAAGAGAGGACAATACAGGAGGGAGCAGAGGGGAGAAAACTAAAAGTGAGGTTGGAAAGTCGGAGTCGAGACGGGGAAGAAGACACGGGGAAAGCAGGACGAGGAATCCACACGCTACTCTGTCTGAGGACGACAAAAATAAACTCATTTCAGACATAAACAAGCTTCCGCCTCTGGCCTTCATATGAAAGTCCAGGACTTTTCCATGACTTCCAGAACCGGATCAGCGGCACGTTGCGCACTTTGTATTTTTTTTTTTTACCTCAGTTTCCCAGCTCATAATTACTTTTAAAGGAGTCTTGTAGCTGATAGCATGCCATGGTCTGTAAATGATTTGTCTGTTTTTCAACCACTTTGATTCAAACATCTAATCAGCTCTTCTGACAGTCAGGACATTGTGGATACTCCAACATCAGTATCTAGGGGGGGGGGAAACAAAAAACATGCAATGCTGCGATCCTAAAAAATATATTAATCAAAACATTGTTGTTTTCTAGGATCGTGATGACAATGCAGTCCTGACATCCAGCCCAGTGACATGAGGAACTCTACAGGGATCAGGCTCTGACTTCAGGCACTAGTTAAGGCTTAGGAAAGCTTCGTCAGCTGCTCTAACATGTAAACAACTCTCCCACCGCGGTTCTTCTCCATCATAACTAATATCAGAGCCAGCAAAAAGCACAGCCCAGCTACACATGAATCAAATTCTTAAACTAAGAAATTCCAGCTGGTTGCCACTGATGGCATTAGGTAGAAGTTGTGGCTGTCAACATGGGTTAGCTAACATGTTCTGGCTTAATGCAGTTTTATTGTGTTATAATGTTATCCCCTCATCAAAAACTTCCATCCCTCATAACTGCCCCACTGGGCTCCTTCAGACTAGCCAGCAGCAATTAGCAAACACCTGCAGGAGCTACTTCTCAGTCCAGCGCTGGTAAAGATGTTAAAGGCTTAACAGAGGAGCCATGTTGCGATGACTTCCTGAAGGCGGAGCTTCGTTTAGAGCAGGAGTTTTTCTTAAAGAGACAGAGGCCCAATTTCATGCCATTAAACTATCAAGTCAAATTTCTTTTAAGTCATGTTGATATATCCATAACTTTATAACTGAAGGTAACATAGTTATTTTATTGTGCTGTAAAATGGCACAATGTCCCAGGAAAAATACAGAAAACCTCCTCTTTAGTCCACCTGAAATTGTGCATAATTTCATATTTCTACATCACATCCTTTTAAAATATTAAGTTAGTTGTTCTGATCAGTTACTCAGTACTTTTCACACAATACCTTTTAAAATTCATTTCAGTGTATTTGTTTAGTGCCATTTCACAACAAATAGTGTCTCAAGGTCCTTTACAAAAAGTAATTTCGATTCAATCCTACATACATTCCAACTGATTCCAGTTATCAAGCAGCGCATTAAGCTCAGTTCATTATTCAAATTCATTTAAAAAGTTCCTATCTAAGAAAACCCAGCAGTGCATGAAGCCAGGGACTGAGGTTCTGCTCTTAAATCATTTGTAAGACCGTTACTTTTTAATGTACTAAGATATGTTGAAGTAGAACGCAATGAAGTATACGGTTGTGACATGACAAACCAAAATATGTTGAAGAGTAAGTTACTCTTACTAAACGCCTCTGAAACAGACTTTAGCAATAAGTAAGATCTTAAGATTAAAGTATGGACTAGGACTTTAACTCTATGTTGTCAGGCTTAATATCTACTTGAGTCCAAATCAGGAAACCAGAAGACAAGTGTGAACACGCCCTCCACTAGAACTAGTGACAAAGTTAAAGAGGAAGTTAGCTGGTGCACAGCATCATGTTCACAGGAGAGGGTGGACTAGTTTGAAGACACTATATGCATTTATATATTTATATATATATATATATATATTTTATTTATTTATTTTCCTCAATCCTGGCTCAAATTTCCTTGTAGTTTTCCAATACAAATTCAGCTGGCATACTGAGAAACAAGCCAACATGAGGCTCCACACTGTAAAACTGAACAGCTTTTTATTCAGAGTGAATGTGTTGCTTGTAAAGGAAAGCTTAAGTCTTTCATCATGTTATGATGTTATTCCCTCATCAAAAACATACCTGGAGTGTTGCTGTGATTCTTTAACGCATGTTTAGGAAATCCTTTAATCTCCATGGCAACCATTCACCTGTGCAAAACGCTGTGGTGGACCAAGCTCCGCCTTCGGGGGGCGAAGCTCCTCCTCCCTAAGCTTCCACATAATACTGCCCTTTAAATTATCTAAGGAAAATTACTAAACAAATCTCTCTATATCTCAAGATTCATCATTTGGAGCCTGCTGAGCTAAAAACCAGAAGACTCTGGAGCAGTCTGACTTCTCAGTGAATCCCAAAAACGGGCAGAGTACAGAATAGGAAAACTCTTCCCCAACACAATCGCATTGATAAGAGAGGCCTCTATCAGCCAGCCTCTATCGCGCCCAGGAAGGAGTCCGTAAACCTGGATGACGCTGAGGAAGCCCAGAGAGAAGCTGAACCCTGACAGTCGGTCGGTGGCTCTAGACAGAGACGGCATCCGTCAGAGCTCAGCCGACACATCAGCTTGTCAGGAAGACGTCTGACTAAACCTTCCCCTGAGCCTTCCCCTGGAAAGCCTGAGCGCAAGTGTGTGTGTGTGCGTGTGCATGTGTGTGTGTGTGTGTGTTTTCATTCACTAGTAATCCCACACGGCTCTCCCTGGTCTACCACAGTGTGTTTATTCGCCTTACTGAAATGCTGTAAACTAAATGCGAATGGGATGCTGGGGGGAGATGAGTATAACAGCCTAATGAAGTCGACTCGACAGAGATTAATATCCTGTAAGTGACTCTTTAAATGTGATAAAGCAGCATCTGGTGGACGGTCAAGTCCCACCGATAAAACATTAAGGAGTGAAAGCAATTCTGAATGTGACGAAGAAGTCTCTGCGTATTCTGGGAATCAGAGCTCAGATCATCACTTAGTTTTCAAGCGTGTAGACTACATTTAATGTAACATGAATGGACACCAGGTTTTTCCACTCCGTTTTGGCCTGGTGCACTCTGCAGCACAGACGGAGGGTTTTTCTCCGAGGCTCTGGACGTACAATTATTTCCTACTTGCTAAACTAGACGGAGACGGGAAGTTATTTCTGGCATCACGGGTCAAGAGGTCGCTGACTGCTGGAGCCTTTTCAGGGCGTATTGGACACAAATCTTTTCCCCGTTGAATCATGAGAAGAAAAATGAACAATTGCTTCCCTGGCATGACTGAGGAGAAAGCTCGTTTCAACGCCGCGACGCCCCTGACGTGTTTTTCAAAGCTCACAGCTCTCAAGGACGGGTAGATCCTGAGAAATTCATGTGTTTGAAACAAAAGTGAAGCCATTTAAAATTAAATCTATCCAATACCAATATCTGAAACCGTCATGATATTGAAACATTTTTTCAGATCCATTGGTGATAATGCACCGAGTCCATAAGGGCAGATCTATTCAGTCTAATTCTATGCTTTGCATTTTGAGTGACGTCTCTGTTATTTATTTTACATTATATTTAGAAATTATAATTAAACTTTCTGAACCATTTGAAAGAAAGTTTGTTGCAGTTCTTACATGTTTGACCAACATAGCCAACTTATCGTTTTCTCGGTTTATTTATTCTACATTGGTCGTTCTACTCCTAACGGCACTGACTGACTGAACAAATTAAAGCTAGTGGTATATTTCAGTGGTCTGGAGTGGTGCACAGTTATCAAATACATTTGTAATTCAGTATACTTATGTCTGTGTTTGGAAAAAAAAAACATTTTAAATCGATTCATCTCTGTTTTTGTGGATCAGATAAGTATCGGTCGATACTAAATCTCAGATATTGGTATTGGTTTTGGTAATGCAAAAAAATTGGATCAGTGCATAGTAGGGACATTCCTCTAAACACTTGCAGGTCTAATTTCAGAGAAAAGTAGTTCCACAAAGAATTGAGTCAGTTTATGAAAGTGCAAGCCACACATTTGTCTTGGTGCGTCATTCAGAAAGCATGTATCAGTTTTCTTCAACCTGGATGAAAGGTAAAAGCAACCCAAATACATCACATATTGACCTTCCACTAAGACTAGGGATAAATACATTTTTAATTAAGTAATTAATTTTTTTTTTTTTTTGCTTTTCTGCTTTGGATCGGTATTGGCTGATAATAACCTTCAGATATCGGAAGTGAAAAAAGTGGATCGGTGCGTCCCTAGTTACTGATAGTACATTAGGCTGCATTAAAAAGTTGTAAGAGAACTCGCTGAGTCCAGGTCGCCTGCAGCTCTGCAGATACCATCACTGCATCCATGCATCAGCTCTGAGGCTACAGAAGAAGTGATTTAATCGCCTGCATGTGGGATTGTGGTAACGTGAGCCGTGCCGCAGGCGGCCTCACCCTGACTTTGTTTTAACCCGTTCAGCTCAGAACCTGTGCAGGTCTGTCTGTGTTTAATCGGGTCTAAAGAGGTTGGCAATAAACGGGTGAACTCTGCCTTTTAGCGTCGTGATCCAGAAAAGAGAAAATGATTCGGTCCAAGAAGAAGAAAGAAAATACTTAATCGCTTTCAGTGGCTAAAGTGGAGAGACCATTGTAGTTTCTTACTTGAAGACCTTTGTAGTTTCTTACTTGAAGAACATTAGTTCTTCAAGTAAGAAGAACTACTTGAAGAAGTAGTTCTTTTATTTCTTTCCAAATAAAAGAAACGGTGGTTCTGGTTCGACAAGAAACTACTCTGAACTCTGACAGTGTTAACTTTTCCGTTTTAAAATTTAAATATCACATTTGATCACATTTTAGAAGTCAAATTTAATATTGAAAATGTGACACAAAAGAATTGGAATGGACATCTTCGCTCTTTTTCAAAGCGCAAAAGTCATTTTAAAATGCATTGTTCCAACATGAAACGGCCTTTAGCGACAGCCTTGTTAGGTGGGAAGGAGCTGAATACATGGATGATGATGTGTTATCCAGCACCACAGATGCCCTGTTGCTAGAAAGGCAGAAGAAAGGATCGTTTTCTTGACCGTTTTAACAGGAAAACGTTGAACGTGTTGGTTGGCAATAGAAAAACGGCAAAAACTTTGTTAAAGGGTTAATAGAGGAGCGCTGCTATGATGACTTCCTGAAGGCGGAGTTTCAGAAAGGCTGAATTTCAAGGCATTAAATTATGAAGTTAAATTTCTTTTAAGTCATATTTGATATGTATTTTTATAACTGAAGGTAACATAGTTACTTGATTGTGCTGTAAAATGCCACTAGATGCCTTGAATATACTCCTTTAAATAGCTTATTGTTCCACAAGCTGCCATTACAAGAAACATGGGATTGCCACTGAGTGCTTTTAAATCTCTGAGTTGGGTGCCGGTCTGTTAGGTTTTCAAGTTATCTCAGGGTTGCTATTGTGTATTATAAGTTTGCTTATAATATATTTAAGAAATCACATCTGCATGTCAATTCCAGAGAAAAACATGCAGACATTCAAAACGTCCTTTTACAAATAAGCCTGACATGTGATGTACTTTTAGACTCCCAGTCAGGAAGTGAATGAACTGTTCAGGCCAACAGGCGTCAAGCTGGAAGGGTAAAAATAGGTTAATCATCAGATAAACTCAAGCATCATAAATCCTGCTTCAAAAACCAGCAGCCTCCCCACACCCAGCCTCTGAGGCATCAGCAACAGACCAATCACACCACTGCCAATGGCAATTAACAAACGGCCCCCTGGAGCCCCACCTCACATCACTGCCATCTGGCCAGAGATTCATAAGCCGTTTCTGCATCTCTGGTCTGGTTCTTCCAAATCTCTCCGTGGTTCATTTGTGTCGCTTTGTGGTTAGAATCTTTTTTTTTTTTGTACATTTATGATGCTTTGATATCAAACATTAAATGTTTACAGTTACTTCAAGCTTGCAAAGCAGATCTGGCTCAGGGTACCAGTAACTAATTGGACCCCTGGTGGGCAGACCGTTCCAGAAATGAAAAGTAAAACCTTCTAATACAGAGATGCCCTAATTTGTACTTAAGGTCAATACAAAAGCTGTAAACAGTCTTTTGTTTAGTTTTTTTTTTATTTGATAAGTTCAGATTTGTTACAGAAGTAATCGTCTTTTTATCTAAAACCTGAGCACTAAATATTAACCGGTCATTTTTGCGTCCTGAGCTTACTGCTGCTTGGCTTTATAAGAATGTGTCATTCAGAACTTTTACTTCAATAAGCAACAAATTAAAATGTATAAGGTTGTTTTTGTGACGTAAGCCTGGTGTTGAATATCAACGATGCATTCAGCAACACAAACATGAAGTCAGAATTTTCAGCATCCAGTTTAAAAAAAAAAAAAAAGACAATGCTAACAAAGAGCCCAATTTCTTGTACTGACCCTAATTAGCGTGCAGCACAATGGGTTGACTGTAGGCCGGTGATGTCCGCTGTCACCAGATCTCCATCCAGCAGAGCATTTAGAGATGAGTTGGAACAAGAGATTTGCATCGTGCAGCAAATGTGTGATGCCGTCATCTCAAATGTAGCACTTAGACAAATAAAGCAGCTCTGAACGTTAAAGGAGTCCAACCCATTAGGCATTAAGTGAGAGCAAAGTGTACCTAATAAAGTGGCTGTCTAGAATCACTTTCAATTCTTGAAGAACAAGCAAAATGGGGAATAAAAGAAGGATAAAAAGAGCCACTTTCCTTTGTTTAAAGCAGCAGTAGGTAACTTGTAATTTGTTTATATATGTGTGTGTGTGTGTGTGTGTGTGTGTGTGTGTGTGTGTGTGTGTGTGTGAAACGGTCACTTTGTTGTGACAGTTTAAAATGAGACAGAAAATCTTTGAAAAAAGATTTAAAAAAAGATAAAATAAAATAAAAAAAACATCTGCTGACATCTGATACAGATCTGATAACGGTTTAGCCGACGCGCCACGTGGCTGCATGATATTACAGAAACATGTGATAATATCGATGAAAGTCACCATGACGATGTGATTTGCCATAAATTCAGTTTGAGGTCTGGGGTGTTTGCATACGGCTACTAGATTTTGTGGTTGAGAGGTCTGTCTCCAATATGCAAGTCATGGGCTAACTCTTAGTTGATGTCCTAACAATATTTTTCCAGGTCATCCATGCTTTCGATGCCGAGTGCCTTGACTTTTTCACGTTTTCTCTTTCATTTGATAAAGATTCTGGAGGGTGTTTGTTCATGTAGTTTGTAACTCCAAATTATTTTGCAGGAGGAGAATTTTCAGAGCGCACCTCAAAATTATTGAAAAGAAGCTCAAATGCCAAGGTGCAACGTTAACTCAGATGCTATTGGCTGGTGTTTGCAAAGCAGCCAATCCAAGAAAGTCATTTATTTTCTTTTGCATTTGATTGACTGTAAGACCAAAAGCAGAAATAGGGACAACTGTAGCATGTTAGCCTATGCTAACTGTTTGTATTAATGCATCACCAGGTGTATTTAGAGTTTAAAATATTTAAACAGGCAGTTGTGAGGTTTTTTAGAGGAGGTCTTGAGTATTTATAGATTAAAGGAATATTGAGTAAATGACTTTACGTGCAATTAATTAGTATAGGTCATGTATCAGCATGTCGAAGGAGTGTCATTAAAACTGAGTGCTAAGGTGTAACCCTAAGATGTGATTCAGCCAAATGTTGCAAGATCTGAGACTTGAAGTTAGTTAAAATATAAAGTGCCTCTTTAATTTAATACATTACCTGAGCTGAAGAAGTCACCAGGAAATGTGATGGTTTCTAATAAATGAGACATTTTTAGAACCTCGACTCCAAACACGGTGCCAAGGTTCACAAGCCGATGTGAATGTCAAATTTTTTATGACAGATTATATTAGAGTAAGCCATTAATGTGAAGCTCAGTAAAAATAAGTACTCAGCAATATCTGAACAATCTCCGATTTTCAACCTTGAGCCAGAGACAACTTTAGATTTTTAAATACACCAGTACCTCCACATTCTTTATCAAACAAAGAAATAACTTTAATTTGTTCAGTCGTTGCAATAAGTTGACGATCTTGGTCAAACTTTTTTTTTTTAAATGCAACACACCTTCTTTCAAATTGTTCAAAAAGTCCAATAAGAAATTGTAAATATAATGTAAAATAAATAATAAAGCACGATGTCACTCAGAGCACAAAGCACAGAACTAGACTGAGTAGATCTGCCCTTATGGATCGGGTGCATTGTCACCGAAACCCCATGTAGAATTATTTCAACATCAGGGCCGATACAGATATTAATATCGGCGCATCTTTAGCTGTGACTTGAACTAACTCGTCACTCCTTGATTATTAATGACACACCAACATGGTTCCATTGAGTCTCAGAGCTTCTGCTGTGCTGCAGATCATCCTGACCACCATCACCTCCTCCTCAGGCCGTCCTCCCATCTACTTCCTCCTGACCGGTCAAAGAGCTCTGTGTTCGGCCGGCTCCTGCAGATGCCCCCCCGAGAAAACCGCGTGGATGCGAGCCCGTTCAACAAAAAAACACATCCTTTCTCTGTCAGTCTACCAATCACAAAGTGAAATATGGAGGCTGACCTGACGGCGTGAGGAGGGAAACAGGCCGGAAGGTCGCAAACCTTCGCCACCGCGTCAGCCTGATCCCAGGTTTGACACAACAAAAACTTCATCTGGCGAATTTTAATGAGAATGAAAACCCGGGCTTACTGGAAAATATATAATTAGAATCTATTATCCACATGTCCGTCATGCAGTCATGTCACACATTAGACGATAGCAGCTCCTGTGAGCGGTCAGAACAATGATGGAGAAAAAACAATGTGTAAACTGATTAATGTCTTGCAAAAGGAGCCAAAGCTTTGGAACTTTTAGTCACATTACAAATGTGTATTTTATCAAGATCTAACCAGACAGACCAACAGAGGAAACCAAATAATACATGTCATTTCCTTTTTTGTCTTTAACATGTAAAATCTGAATTAGTATGGTGAGGTGCCCTTAAATATAACATTAAAAAAAAATACACCAATATGAACGTCCCGTATAAAGAGCTGTTTAGTCTGAACTAGTTTTTTATCCTGGTTAAATAAAAAAGATAAAAGGTAATTTTGATGTTACGGGTGGTAAGATATTATACATACCACGCATATTTCCCCACTGTCTCACCAGAAAAAAGCCTTCCTAAACTGTCAGAGCTGTAAAGGGATGGTTGAGATCAAAAGAAGTACTTGTTAGAATGGCCTAGTCAAAGTACTGAATCAAATCCAAATGACAATCTGTTGCAAGACTTGACAACTGATGCTTAAAGACAATGTCCCTTCAATCCGACTTAAACCAAAACAGCCTCTAAATATTCTAAGTTGGTAGAGATTAGAGACTCACCGATCCGATACTAATATCTGTATTGATCCCGATATTAAAAAAAAAAAAATCTAGACTGGGTATAAAGGCAGATCTGTTCAGCCTGGTTTCTATCCTTTGTGCTCTGCACAACATCAGACTTTATTATTTATTTTACGTTATATTTGGAATTCCTAATTGCATTTTTGAACCAAAGAAGATTTGTTGGAGTTTATTTATTTCTTAAATGTTTGATCAACATAGTCAACTTATTGTTTTATCAGCTTCAGTTTCTTTATTATCTATTTTACTGTGGCTGTTCTAACTGCACTGACTGAACAAATTAAAGCTGGTTTTCCATGTTTGACCAGGCTTGTGAAGCTGTTGGTGTATTTCAGTGCACTGTACTGGTGCAGAGTTATCAAATACATTTGTAATTCAGTTTATTTATGTCTGTTTAAAAAAAAAACAGAAACATACTTAGTCAGTTCAGCTGTTTTTCCTGTATCAGATCGGTTTCAGCTGATACTAAACAAACAGATACCGGTATCAGAAGTGGATCAATGCATAACAGACATTCCTCTAAACACTTGCAGGTGTAATTTTGGTGAAACGTAGTTCCAAAGTGTTGACTCGGTTTTGTTTTGTTTTTTGTTTTGTTTTTTGTTTTTGGTAAAACATTCAGAAAGCCTGTTCCAGTTTTCTTCCGCCTGGACGACAGAGGTCAGGTAAAACAGAGACACAAATACGTCACATATTGACCTTCCACTCAGACCTATGAGGAGCAACCCGGCGGTTCTGATTCAGCTCAGATGAGAAGCGGGACATATCGATTACATGCGTACATGTTGCATTCCAGCGCCTCGGTGACACATGAGCCGCATCACCTTAGGCGGAGGGAGACAGACTCCTATGGAGCGGAAATGTTAGACATGAACGGTGAAGAACTCCCAAACATGATCCGCTCCTGCGCACGGCCCAGTGGCCTGCAACCTGAGCACAGGTGAGCCCGGGGGCGACCGTGATGTCAGAAAATCAGAGAGCAGCTCAGGGGTTATCTCCATGGAAACCAAAAGCCGGCTACCATTTAATATTGGGCTCCGATCGGAACTTGAGGAACTGACAGACTTCCCGGATGAGTGCAAACCTTAAACGAGGATCGTAAGTAGAGTTAAAGTAAACCGCTAGGAGGAGATTTGATGCACGTTGCCATGTCTGCTTCTCACCATGCTCAGCAAATCTCTAAGAATCTGGTCTGACTGCTTTGACATTCCAAACAGAAGAGAGAGTCAAGGCGATGATGGAAGATGAAATCACCTCTGACTCGCCTGAAACAAAGGTCATTTAATCGGAAATGTGCAATGAGATGCGCATCTCCCGCAAGAAGGCGCGTCACGAGTCAGAAAAGTGCCATGAGGGGCGGGGAAGGGGGGGGGGCATCACCTTACCATCTTCCCTATAGTCACTTGTTGAAATATTTCACTTTACAACTGAACAGGCTTTCAAAATCGTATCACAAAACAATAAATGACTAAACATGCCGAGTACCTTAATGATGCTGCTGCGGCGCGGTGCTGCCTTCACGGACTCCAGCAGGATGGTGTCCGAGTCCGGGCCGCCGCCGCCGCCTCCTCCTCCTCCTCCTCCTCCTCCACCTCCGGGCAGGATGACACCGCTCCGCCGGCCGCGGGACACTCTCGGTGGGATGAAGTCCGGCGCCCCGTCGCCGTACAGCCCGTCTCCACATCCGTCACGCTCCGACATGTCGGCGGTCAGAGGGCTGGGTGACTGGGGGGAGAGGGGGGAGAGAGGCTCAGTTCAGAACAAGCGGGCTCGGGGGCAGAAAGTGAAGCAATTTTACGGGCTCGGAGAAAGTTTGGTGCCCTTGTTCGGGGATGCCATTTAAAAGAGGAGCGGCTCTGTCAGCCTGACGCACACTGCTCAACTCAATTTGACTATTTATGAGCAGGATTTCATAGTTCCAGAAGAGAACTCCACGCTGACTTTAGGCTGGTTGTGTTAGCGCGCTCCGCAGCGCTTCTACAACCCCGAGCATCACAGGCAGGTTCAGGAAGGGGGACCGACCGGTGCGCTCCCCTGGAGACGCGCAACAAGTCCTCACCGTCTCCAGCCCCGCTCCTGGCTCCCGGCTCCCTGGAAGCAGTCAAGGCATCCAGACGTGCGTAAAGCCTCCTGGAAACCAGCAGCTGCTGCAGCGGAGGAAATCTCCCGATCCAACGGTGTCCACCAGGTTACCAGGGCTACCCGAAACCGAGCCGCTCCGTGCCCCGAACACGTCCTTTGGTGTCAAGAGTGCACGAGGGACCGGGCTCTCAGCGTGGCGCGGCGGATGGACCGACTCGCTCGTGCGTCGCCGCGGGTCTGTCCGCAGCCGCAGGGTCCGTGTGATTTTCAGTCACAGCTACAAACAGCCGACTTTTGACGAGGACGAGAACACAACTGACAGGCGGTCGCGCCGCCTCTCGGGCGCCACTCCTCCTTCCACCCTGTCCGCGCGGCTCCGCCCACTCAGCGAGACTGACGCGCGAGGCAGCCAATGCGCGCAGGCGCGGGGAGATTACCGAGGAAGCGCGAGCCTGCGATAGGCGGAGGTCGGGTGTTCCCTGAGACCGAGGGAGCTTTCAGTATGAGGCGAGGTGTCAACAAACAGCTGTGATGATGATGATGCTCAGACTGACTTCGGTTATTGTAGTTTTTTTTTTTTGTCTGGTGTTTGTTTTTTAGGTTTCATCAATTGAAAAGGAAACAATCAACGTCTAAATGTACTGAAAAAATTAGTACTTTTCCTCCAAAAATCAAAATTTTCTAGAAAAATCTCAGACATTTTCAGATTGTTTTCATGTTTTATCTAGAAATTTTCTGAGAAGGTTCTATCAATTTTATAGATTTTCAGGACATTTCTTTCCACTTTTTGAACTCAAATATGATTTTTTTATGTGTAATGCAACTAGAAAATAAAGATTATTCCTCCTATTGTAAAGTAAAACTTTAACAATAACCTGGCTGTATAACTACGCACATCATTAAACCTATAAGCTTGGTTGAAAGCATGCTTTGACTTAATAACAGGTTCCTTCTTTTTCTTTTTTTTTCTTTTTTTTTGGTATGAGTCTATCACACTAGATCTACATTAAAAAAACCTTCTCTATGTTGTCCAAATCTAACTTCCTGCTCACAGGCCTGATTTGGTGTATGCTTGGACTCACTGAAGCCATCTTCATCTTCATCTTCCTGATGTTTTTAGGTCAAAGCTGATTAACACGTCACAGTTTCAGCCATCTTGACCAAAAACTCCTGAAGAGACTTGAGCCCAGAGCATGATGCTGCCACCGTGTCAAAGCGATGCATGGAACATGGAAACATGAACTGTTCCCATGTTCATTTGAGTCGAATGAACATGGAAACAGTGGCGACCCCAGAAAATGTGCATAGAGGCGGCCAGGCCAGGTCAGTGAAAACTTTAGGTTGTAGGTTATGTTTATTTATGTTTACTTTGTATTTATTTATTGATCTGTCACGTTTTACACCTATATCTTCATTGAAGAAGATGACTCTGTATGCCTTTGTGTGATTTCCCGTTAGACGTGCCACTTTATCCAAAACGTCGGGTTCAGTTCTTCCAGAAACACCTGGTTTCTCTAGAGGTGTTGATACTTTTTATTCCTATCCTAACTGACATAACGGGATAAAATTTATTTCCTAACAAACCGCCTGTTGTAGTAATGACAGAATAAAACCTGACTGAAATAAAAAAAATAAATAAATGAAAAACCAGACTCCTCCTCGCTGCTCTTTCTGAGGCTGTTTCTGAGAATAGTGAGGCTCCACAGCGTTCAGGGACGGTCCAATCTGTGAATCTCAGATCCATTACTGTTGTTTAGTCTTCTGTCTGAGAAGTGAGACCCTGACCTCTCAGTCCTGTCCGGTGGGTGTGGGTTCAGGGCAGCAGGCGGCTGGTAACAGTCACTGCAGAGCTGCAATAAAGGCCCGATACATTATTCATCGAAGTGGCAGCAGAATCACCTTTTCTTTCCCCTGGTGGGGAGGTCAAAGGTCAAGGCGAGGGAGGAAGCAGCACCTGAGAACTGGCAGGGTTTTTTTAGTGTTTTGCTCATGGAGACGCCCAGCGGGGTGGACTGATGCTGACCTTCACGACCTGCAGGCTTCTTTTAGAGGGGTTTTTCTCTGTCTGCTGGGAGATGTGTGGAACTACCGTCTGCTGAATTAAAAGAAAATGTAAAATAACCCTGCAAGAAACACATGCAGTCACTACAACGGGTGTTCAGAAGTGTGCTGTTCCTGGGCATAATTTACCCTATTAGACATATTTTACTGGAAATAATTAATTTTTCCCCCTCAATAATCCAAAAGAGCAAAACAATTAGACAAAATTAAAGGGGCAGTATTATGTGTTTTCCATGGATATAGTCCCATTTTATAGCACAATCAAGTAACTATGTCTATATTCAGTTACTACAAAAAAGCTTTGTATATGAAACATGACTCAAAAGAAAACTTACTTTGATATTTAATGCCTTGAAATTGGGTCTCTGTCTCTTTAAAAACTCCTGCTCTTTCTGAAACTCCGCCTTCAGAAAGTCATCACAACATGGCTCCTCTATTAACCCTTTAACAACGTTTTTACCAGCGTTGCATTGAGAAGTAGCTCCTATAATGAGCTCGGCAGATGTTCCACCTGATATTTGCTAATTGCTGCTGGCTAGTCTGAAGGAGCTGAGAGGGGGAGTCACAGACAGAGTTTCAGTAAGAGCAGGAGTTTTTAAAGAGACAGAGGCCCAATTTCAAGGCCTTTACCAAATTACCAAGTCAATTTTCTTTTAAGTCATATTTGATATATTTACAGCATTCTTACAACAACTGAAGATAACATAATGACTTGATTGTGCTATAAAATGGCACTATGTGGCTGGAAAACACACAAAATATACATGGATTTTTATGAAAGTCTCTATAATTCATCTGCAGGGAAGTGTGAATATTTGTTAAGGATTATCCCACAGCTGCGATTGAGCCATAATCCTGAAAACACACATTTCTGTGTTGACGGAATAAATCCATTCATTCTGACAGGCGTCCATCCTTCTGACTGACTGGCTGACTGCTGACAGCGACGGAGAGCCATCAGACATCTTATCCTGGAGTTGAGGATCAAATCTAGGTGGAGGGAAAAACCATTTTTACGTCCACTTAAAATATTAAAGTTTTATTGAGTAAATCTGAGATGAAAGTGGGGTGAATCCGAGCTGAACTGTGGTCAGCCTTCTCATATGAAATACTTTGATGGTAGTCGAGATTCAGACCCTCTGAATCCCCCCAGTTATTATTTGACAGAGTTACCAGCTGAGTAGAAATGAAAGTGTGTGTATTGGTTTTGCGTGCGTGCGTGCGTGCGTGTGTGTGTGTGTGCGCCTCTGGACCTTGAGCCACACAGCTGTGGAATGTAGCCGGCTGGTGAGGCCTATTAGCACATGGGGCCCTCCAGTCACACAGACCTGATAGTTTGTGTTGAACCAGGCCACATTTTCACAGCGAAGGAATTCCTCATGTTTGTGCTTTAGTCCGTATCGCTGGAACAATAAAAAAATAAAAATCCAGCAGGGGCTGGGAATATTGCTGCGCTGTGGTGACAGAAATTAGGTCGATGGATCAAATTCATTCCAAAGCATCCTCAGGTTAGACAATGAGGCCATACATTACATCGAAAACAGTCATAAGACTGATTTTTTTTTTTTTTTTTTTAAGAAAGGAAACTATGTGCAAAAGGAAAATATGCAGCAGGAAGTTTGTGGGGTGAATACTGAACCTGCTATGTTACATGTGAAGAAGGTGGAGTGGTTTACTGTTCCACTTACTGTACAACATCAGGTTTGCTTCGGTCACCAAAATATGTAGTTGTTCGCTCGCTGATCATGACAAAAACGTTCCCAGTAGTCACTGAATTAACGTGAAACTGACAAAAGTAGTAAAAAATCAACTTTTCCTGAAAATTAACCATTGAAAATCACACATTCCTTTTGAATTCTCTTTTCCGCATAATTATAAAGAAACAAGCTAATGGCAGGCCTGGACAGCCATGATGATTCCTGTCACTGGACATTTTGTTGCTCAACCTGTTGAGTCGATTTCTGTAAGTTTCAGTGAGACTTCTGCCCCGGTCCTGGTTTTCTGGGTTACTCCTCATGGACAAACTGTATTTGAAACACTGGGACATTTTTTTAAGCTTTCCTGAATATGAAAAACTGGAGAACTGAGAATTTTCAGATGCTTGGTTTAAGACAAAGCATCTGAAAATGCTTTGTCTTAATATTTACATTTCAGGCTTACAAAGTTAGTTATGACTAATCATGATTAATCAAAGGACCAGAGTGCGATTAATACGATTTTTTTTTCCAGTCGGTTGATTGAGTCTTCACAACTTTGAAATAATTTGTCTTGCAGCATTTTGTGGAATTTAGGTAGAAACAAAATGGTGGCAGACAAGATATGAAATATCTGAATAAACTACAATTGGTGAGCTAATAGCTGCTAACGATTAATCGTGACTAATCACAACGCTAGCATGTGATTAATCTGATTCATTTTTTCGATAGATTAATCAAGCCTTCACCACTGAAAACACATGGCAGCATTTTGTGGAATTTGGGTAAAAACAAAATGCCACAAAATAGTGGCAGACAAGATATCAAATATTTGATCGAACCACAACTGGCTAACCGTTAGCCGCTAATGAGGATGAAGCTGGCATCTGTTTCCTGCCTGCTAACAGGCTATTTCACAGTTTGTGACAATGTGGACAAACATATGATCATGACCATGTGCAAATATGAATTACTTAGCTGGTCAACAACAAACTCAAAAACCCAAATGTGACATGAATAAAACATTTTTTTGTTTGTGAAAATCAGACAGAGGATTACCTGACATCATGAGCACAGAGTGAAACCTGGACTGGGTCATTTCACAGTGACTACAGAACATGGCCTGGGAGGCATCACTCTTTTTGTGAACACAAGTAAATGAGTTATTTCTCTCTCTCTTTCTCTCTTTCTTGCTAACTCAGTCACACATCACCTTATCTGATGATTTTAATAAAGTGTGAGCATGGGCCTCAATCTTAGTTAATCCTTAATCTTAAAAGCCTCAGAGCAACACCGGGGAGTCGGGACAATCAAGTTGGGAGACTCTTAAATAAACCCGTCATATAAAACATAAAACAGAAGCAGAGGGTTCAGATTGTGCATGAAGAAAAAAAAAATACAACGCTTAATTTCACGCCTTTTTCACCTTCCATTGTCTTTCATTTATTAGGTATCCAATATTAAGAAAGACGCTGGGCACCTAATGGCTTTTACTTCCTCATTCTGATGCTAATGAAGTTCAACCTCTGCATTAGCTCCTGCCAAGAGTTAATTTGATTTACATTTATTTAGCAGAAGAGGAGAAACACAAGAACAAACTCTCAGCAGCTTCCCAGGAGCTGCTCATCTGACGTGAAACCACACTTTAAGAATAACACTCCTTGCCTTTTGGCGACAGTACAGCGCCTATAAAAAGTATTCACCCCCTATGATGAATTACCTGCTTTATTGCTTTTACAAATCAGTCATGATCAACAAAATTTAGCATTTTTGACAACAAAAATTTAAGAAAAAGAAATATGAGTTTGTGATTTAATGCCTTGAAACTGGACCTCTGTCTCTTTAAATATGAGCTCAGCAGATGAGCAGGTCCACCAGGTGTTTGCTAATTGCTGCTGGCTAGTCTGAAGGAGCTGAGTGGATGAGTTGTGGGGGAGGGACGGCTGCTCTGAGGAGGAGCTGCGTCTTGAAGGCGGAGCTAGGTCCACCTAGGCGTTTTGCACAGCTGAACGGTTGCCGTGGGAGATTAACAGATTTCTCAAACATGCATGAAAGAATCAAGGCAACACTCCATGCATGTTTTTGGTGAGGGAATAACATTATAACATGATGTAAAGCTCAAAAAAGTTACTTTTACACAAATGCTGCCCCTTTAACTGAAAGTCACGTCCAAAATGTAGAACTATCCCTTTAATCTTTTCACCTGTGGAAAAACCATTAAAAGTAGAGCATCTTGTCCTGCTCTCTAAACGCAAGAGAAGAGATGTGAGATGGGAGAGACTATAAGTGGTGAAAATGATTGGAAAAGCGTAATAAAAGTTCAGCCCACTTACCATTTACAATTCTAATGTATTTTGATCAAACCAAATTTGACGTTTTGCTGGGATTAACAGAAGATGATCATGTCTGAGAGCAGCCACCATTACATGAAAACACGGCTTAACATTCAGCAAAGACAGATTACATGTGGAGGTACGAAGTACAGAGGGCAGCAGCCTTGTTAAGACTCCTGAGGATCATTAAGTCCTGTCAGTATTGAGGGAAAAAAATGGATCGTGTTGATTTCCTCATCAGACGTGTCCCGATTTATTTCTCTGTGAAATGCTGCGAACCGAAGGTCTGACGTTTCTACATTCGGCCTTTACATGTAGACAACATAAAAGCAATCTGAGCCCTTTCATAGTCATTATTACTCAATCTGAAAATGGAAACCAGAAGGCTACGGCGTTTATCTGCAGCGTGTGAGTACAAAAGGATTTGATCAGAAAAAAAAAATGCTTTCTAGTACAACATAAGACATTCCTGTGCAGTGCAACATTTTGTACACCAATCATCTGTTGAACGTATGAATAAATGGAAAATTCAGTGGTGGAGGATAGACGGCGGAGAGCAGGGGTCACAAGATGTTTCCCCGAAAGCAAAGGTCAAAGGTCAAACTGATGCTACTCTCTGTCACAGTGATAAGGTTCACAAAAAAATCCATAAAGGTGATATTTATTCTGCACAATTTACTAAACAGAATTTGTGGTAGGGGAAAAAAAAATAGGGTGCAATTACTTGTTTCCATAAATATTCACTTTGTTGGATTTAGTTTTCAGTTTTCAGTTTTCCTAATCAGGAATCTGTCAATAAATTCCCCAAATCCAGATTGCGTTTAGGGTCACAGAGTTTTTTTGTTGTCTGAACTCTGGTTCAGTCAGTAAAAAAATTAATAAATAAAACAAATTCTCCTGCCGCCATATTTTAGCATATTTCGGTGCATGCTTGAACTCAATGTGATGCTGAAATATTAAATATTCCTCGTGCACCTTCAGCTTTCAGGGAGACAAAGATTTGAGGTCAAAACGATTTTGTCCATTTTGACAAAGAAGTCCAGTTTAGATGCATCAAACCCAGGTAGTTGTGGAGAGCTGCTGTCCTGCAACTTATTGATGTACTCCTTCTAAAACACACATTATTCAACTAATGGCAGCAGTAGATCAGAGAAAAGACAGCTGGTGATAGCTTGGAAGCCAAGCTATTACGATTCGGGACAGACGTGGCACCGGACCTGAGCTGCAGACGGTTCTTTAGTGATCTTTACAGTCTCATGAGAGCCAGAGACGTTCCTGCAGAGACACAGTGAGGACCACCCACTGACTGAGCATGACTCCACTGATGCAGCAGCGTTTTTACAAGGCCCTTCATCCGTTTAAAAACAAAAAAAAAGCTTCCAGTATCAAATCACTGCGAACAGATAAACAGATATCCAGGACAGATTCCCTGAAAGTAGGATGCTTTGGGCTGCATGTCTTCATGAAGTTTTTGTTATTGAAGAAAGAATATTAGCCAGTGATTGTACTGAGCAGCAGCTGCTGCGCTCCACTGACAATTACACAATCTGACATTTTGAAAGGTGGATTTAACACGTCAGTTTAGAAAAAAAAAAGAGTTGTTTTTTTTTGCTAAAGCACTGGTGCTAGGGTGAGGTGGTATTTCAACTGTATCGAAATTTGTTTGTCTTGCAGAACTGTAATGGAAACGCTTTTTTCGCTTCACCCAAGTCACGTTGTCAACAACCAGATGTTGCCACTGGAGCAAACCACAAAGAAGAAGAGGACAGGAAGTAGTTGGAGGATGACGGGGCGCCATGTTTTTAATAACTTGAAAGACATATTGACTTATTGTGGTTTTAGTTGCATTTCTTATTCAATGGTAAAACCACAATATCAACAACGAACCAAAACACATCCAAACTAAATACAGAGCAAAGCACTGAAACAAAACATATAACACTAAGTAAGAAGGCCATACTTCTTCTATACTTTGTGAAGATGTAGTTCAGTTTTGATGTCGTTTTAGATTTTCCCAGAAGGCCGTGTTGGGTTGAAAAGCTTTTTTCCGTTAACAATAAATGAAATCATTTTTCAAAACTGTTTTTTTTCTATTTACTCTGCTCACTTCTGTCCCATTTTAAAAGTAGCTTCGTGTTCTGAAACATTTAAACGTAACAAAGCAAAAACAGCGGAAATCTGCGAATAAAAGTGTACTTTAGAAGTTTAGAAAGTCTTGGTGTGTTGCTGCTCAGCTGAAAATCAGCAGAGTGTGACGGTGTTTCATTGTCTCTTCAAATTGGCAGAAGTGTAAAAAGCATCGGTCATCAGATGGGTTTGTGCTGCACGCGGTCGTCTGCTCGTCTCATTGAGGCATTAGTTGCATTTCCACTACAAATGTGCATAAAACTTTGTCAATATTCCGCTAATGTCAGATAAAACACAATTTTGCAATTGCGGCGTTTCCTTTAAATAAGAAACGCAATTAAAATCACACACAAACAAGTTTGTTCATGATATGAGTCATTAAAAAAAATCATGCCTCGCCATCAGCTTCCTTTGACTTCCTGTTGTCTTCTTTGTCATTTCCTCCAGCAGTAACATCCAGGTGTTGACCATGGGAGGAAAAAGTGTTTTCATTGCAATTTTGCGAAATATACAAAGTTTGACACCTATGCAAAACCACCTCATTCAAGCGCAAAAACGTTTTATCAAAAAATTTGAGGGTTTTTTTTTTTTTTTTTTTCAAAACTGGCACGTTTCCATTAAGCTGATTTATTTTTTGTCATTCAAATTTGCACAATTTTATGGACAATGGAAACAAGGTCTGCGAAAGACAAACCGCTCCAGACACATCTACAGCGCCGGGTTCTGCTTTGGTGTTTTGTTTAAGTCAGACGGATTTGTTATCCCTTTATTTACTCCACCATCACACATGCAGACAGCTGGGATAAAACTTTGAGCTGGTACACAGGCTGCAGTAATCCACCACTTGGGTGGCCAATCAACAATAATCCCTTTGTTTGGTGTTCAGTTTACACCAGTTCAGAAAGTGTTGGGACAAAAGTCAACATGATTAATAATCATCTCGACTCTCTCTGCAGCGCAGCACCTCTGACACCACCAGCAGATGTTTCTTGAAATAAGGAGAGTGCCATGGGCACAAATATTTAAGTATAGATATTTAATTCTGATAGGTGATTTTAGTGAGTTCCTGAGGGGTTTGTTGGGGGGTGAAAGTTGCATATGTGAATTATTTTACTTGGACTATTCCACAACACTTAAGTGGCATTGATTTGTCACAAATAACCTTCAAGACAGGGGTGTCAAACTCATTTTGTGATTGCTTCTGTGGTCTTTTTGTTATCAAAATCACAGATTTTGTGGTGCTAATTTAGAAATATTTGTAAGGAATTTTCACAATATTTGCAGTGATATTACGTTAAATATTCATCGCCATATCGATCACGGACTACAACTTGACTTCAAGTTGAGTGTTTGTTTGTTTTTTTACGTCATTTGGAGTCTAGAGGGCCACATAAAAAGCAAAGGCGAGCCAGATTTGGCCCCCGGGCCTTGAGTTTGGCACATGGAGTCAGGAAAAATGTCACATAAAATGTATTGAAACGAACACAAACATTGTCTGCGGCTAAAGGAGTGAGTTGAAACTAATTCTTTTGATTTGCCACTCTGTTCGTTACAATTAGATTTAGAGAGCTTCTGCTAATCAGCGTCGAGTGTCAGAGGACACAAGGTGCTAAAAGCTTCCCTCCCCAGAAACTCCCTGCAGGCACACAGAGCTCTGTGAGGGAGCCCGATTTGACAAACCGCTCTGAAAGCAAATGAAGACGCCTCACACTTACGGTTCACGTTTGGCACGGACGTCATAGTAGAAAATGTCCATCTCTACATTTGCGGTTTTGGTTCCCAAGACAGTGTCAAGTCCATGCGTGGGGGTGGAGGGCGTCAGGGCAGCCAAACATCAAATCCAACAGAAACATTCAGAAGATGTTTGGCTACTTCACCGTCTTCTTTGTACAACAACTGATCATTCAAATGTGTTTTTTGGTGCGTTTTCTTACACCGGGGTGGTGCGGGTCAGACGTGTGACCGGTGCTGTCGGACATGAGGAAAAGAAAGTTTCCTTCAGCTGCAGCAGCAGAAAAGCGAACAACAGACTCCAGTTGAATGAATTTTAATAGGAAGTGGATCTGAACTGCTTGTGTCAATATTTATGAAAACAGGTGGAAATTTATTGCATTGATCAGGTTACAAATAATAAAACTATTAGTGTAACTACATGTAAAATAGATTAAAACTGTGGGATAAAGAAAACACTTCCTTTTTGTTTGTTCTAGTTGTGATATATCTGCTCCAGTTGACAGTGTCGGATACATATTGGAAAAAGAAGTGACATCACATCTGCTGATAATTAATACTAATTAGATCAACTGAACTGAACCAAGTAGAAAACAAAAGAAGAATCAGGATAATAAAGAAATTGGAGATAAAAAAAAATCACAATGAAGGGATGCAAATGAATAAATCAAATAAAAATGATACAGATGCTGATTTGATCCTGTCTTGAAGGGGTTAAAACTTAAAAGTTCAGCAAAAACAAAGAGACTTACAAAAATCCTCAGAGGAATACGAGGCATGAAGTACGGACAAAATAACACGGAAGACAACAGCAGAATCTGGCAGCGACTGAAAGGAAACGAGGTTTGAGCGTTGATTGTTGGACAGAGAGCAGATGACTGGCAGGGTGCAGCTGTGAGGAGAGACCGGGCANAATGACGCTTTATGACAACAGTCATAACTATTCATGAAGACTTATTCATGTTCATGACAGGTGTTATGACATGTTTATGACAGTGTCATGACAGTCTTATTCACCCCCCTTCAAATAAAGTGTTACCAAAAAGTGTTTCCATTGCAATTTTGCGAAAAACACAAAGTTTGATACCTATGCAAAACCACCTCATTCAAGCGCAAAAACGTTTTATCAAAAAATTTGAGGGTTTCTTTTTTTCTTTTCTTTTTTTTTTCAAAACTGGCATGTTTCCATTAAGCTGATTTATTTTTTGTCATTCAAATTTGCGCAATTTTATGGACAATGGAAACAAGGTCTGCGAAAGACAAACCGCTCCAGACACATCTACAGCGCCGGGTTCTGCTTTGGTGTTTTGTTTAAGTCAGACGGATTTGTTATCCCTTTATTTACTCCACCATCACACATGCAGACAGCTGGGATAAAACTTTGAGCTGGTACACAGGCTGCAGTAATCCACCACTTGGGTGGCCAATCAACAATAATCCCTTTGTTTGGTGTTCAGTTTACACCAGTTCAGAAAGTGTTGGGACAAAAGTCAACATGATTAATAATCATCTCGACTCTCTCTGCAGCGCAGCACCTCTGACACCACCAGCAGATGTTTCTTGAAATAAGGAGAGTGCCATGGGCACAAATATTTAAGTATAGATATTTAATTCTGATAGGTGATTTTAGTGAGTTCCTGAGGGGTTTGTTGGGGGGTGAAAGTTGCATCTGTGAATTATTTTACTTGGACTATTCCACAACACTTAAGTGGCATTGATTTGTCACAAATAACCTTCAAGACAGGGGTGTCAAACTCATTTTGTGATTGCTTCTGTGGTCTTTTTGTGATCAAAATCACAGATTTTGTGGTGCTAATTTAGAAATATTTGTAAGGAATTTTCACAATATTTGCACTGATATTACGTTAAATATTCATCGCCATATCGATCATGGACTACAACTTGACTTCAAGTTGAGTGTTTTTTTTGGGGGGGTTTTTTACGTCATTTGGAGTCTAGAGGGCCACATAAAAAGCAAAGGCGAGCCAGATTTGGCCCCAGGGCCTTGAGTTTGACACATGGAGTCAGGAAAAATGTCACATAAAATGTATTGAAACGAACACAAACATTGTCTGCGGCTAAAGGAGTGAGTTGAAACTAATTCTTTTGATTTGCCACTCTGTTTGTTACAATTAGATTTAGAGAGCTTCTGCTAATCAGCGTCGAGTGTCAGAGGACACAAGGTGCTAAAAGCTTCCCTCCCCAGAAACTCCCTGCAGGCACACAGAGCTCTGTGAGGGAGCCCGATTTGACAAACCGCTCTGAAAGCAAATGAAGACGCCTCACACTTACGGTTCACGTTTGGCACGGACGTCATAGTAGAAAATATCCATCTCTACATTTGCGGTTTTGGTTCCCAAGACAGTGTCAAGTCCATGCGTGGGGGTGGAGGGCGTCAGGGCAGCCAAACATCAAATCCAACAGAAACATTCAGAGGATGTTTGGCTACTTCACCGTCTTCTTTGTACAACAACTGATCATTCAAAGGTGTTTTTTGGTGCGTTTTCTTACACCGGGGTGGTGCGGGTCAGACGTGTGACCGGTGCTGTCGGACATGAGGAAAAGAAAGTTTCCTTCAGCTGCAGCAGCAGAAAAGCGAACAACAGACTCCAGTTGAATGAATTTTAATAGGAAGTGGATCTGAACTGCTTGTGTCAATATTTATGAAAACAGGTGGAAATTTATTGCATTGATCAGGTTACAAATAATAAAACTATTAGTGTAACTACATGTAAAATAGATTAAAACTGTGGGATAAAGAAAACACTTCCTTTTTGTTTGTTCTAGTTGTGATATATCTGCTCCAGTTGACAGTGTCGGATACATATTGGAAAAAGAAGTGACACCACATCTGCTGATAATTAATACTAATTAGATCAACTGAACTGAACCAAGTAGAAAACAAAAGAAGAATCAGGATAATAAAGAAATTGGAGATAAAAAAAAATCACAATGAAGGGATGCAAATGAATAAATCAAATAAAAATGATACAGATGCTGATTTGATCCTGTCTTGAAGGGGTTAAAACTTAAAAGTTCAGCAAAAACAAAGAGACTTACAAAAATCCTCAGAGGAATACGAGGCATGAAGTACGGACAAAATAACACGGAAGACAACAGCAGAATCTGGCAGCGACTGAAAGGAAACGAGGTTTGAGCGTTGATTGTTGGACAGAGAGCAGATGACTGGCAGGGTGCAGCTGTGAGGAGAGACCGGGCAAGAGACCGGGCAGGCAGACTGAGGGAGCAGAGAGACGGCAAGAGAGGAGCGGGGGTGAAAAAAATAAACTGACCGACCAAAATGAAATCTAACCGAATGTAAATAAACAATATTTAAAGGAGACTGGTCTAGTCCACAGCAAGAGTGGAAGAAACACAAATAAATAAGTGATCAAAATGCCAAAAACCAAAACAACCCAGACAAATTTATGTTCACTTCCAGACTCAACGCAAAGAAAAATGAAGAATTTGTTTTTTTTAGATTTTACTTGATTTGAGCAAGAGCTGGGAAAATCAACGTCACATTTACATAAAAAAAATTGACCTAAAATAAGGAATTCACATCGAACAAAAGAAGACGGACAGGATGAGCAGAACCATACCAATCACACAGTGTGTTCATGATTTAATTTAGCAAATCATTGTTTTTCTTACCCTTATTATTGTTCTCGACTTCCTACGACAGATGCCGGATCGTTTTGCTTACATGAGCGGTCCTCCGGCCTCCACCTCACCGGGTTCAGTAGTGCTGACTCTAATCTTGTTGCCACCAGATCCAGAAACCAGATTCAGGTCTCCAGTGATCTAAGAATCTATCTGGAGATCACACACCTGGGTGAAAACACTTCCTCTGTGTTCCTCTCTGGGTTCTTACCTCTTCATCCTGGGACTCCAACCTTCTCTGGATCAGTGACTATTGTAATATTTCTCATCATCCTAAAACTGATCACTTACTCCTCTCCTACTGTCTTTCTGGAACCCGGTCCTGAGAATCCACCAGACATCTCCTTTGCAAAGTCTTGTGAATAAAACCTTAGATGCACTAAACCGTATCTGGTGTTGCATCCATGATTGCTGTCAGTTTGACCGCGACCGGCAACCAGCCAGCCAGAAAACTTGTCAAATCTTTTTCTGTGAATAAAACATATAGGCACAACCAGGTCTTTACTGACAACAGTACTCTTCAGTGTTGGAGTTGTTACTGAGGGAGGAAGACTCAAACTTAGTTATGTTTAGGTCAAACTGAGTAGCAGCAGTTTCAGGTTTTCAGTGCAACAGCTTGAGAGGAAATTGTTGAGAAAATACAAAAGGTCACATCACCAGTTTGGCAGTATTTCAGATATTTAAAACAAGAGAATTAATAATTATTGACATTAACTGATATGAAATGCTTATATTATGATGCGTTTTACAGGCATATCGCCAAACAAAGACATATGAGAATAGAGGGAGGGCAAGACTTTTCAGCAGAGAATGGAACGCCCAGATGGAGTCCACCTCTGTTTCATTATTTTATGATTTCAGGTTCTGCCATGCACCGTGTTGGATATGGAAATGTTAATATCCTGTGCAAAAACTCAAGTTAAGAAAAGTGGTCTATGTTCTCTAAAATCAACACACCTCACACTAATGGAAAGTTGGGGGGGAAATAGTATTTTCAATGTCATTCTCAAAGCTTATGTTAGAGCTCAGAAACTAAAATTAAAAAAAAATAAATAAAAAAACTGGAGATCAGAAATAAGCCACCAAATGCTGATTGGTGCATTAAAAAAACAAGAAACAGGCACTGTGAATAAAAGTGGGAAAAGCAGAAAGCAAGGTCAAGTAAAACAAAGCTGGGTTTGTACTATGGAGACGTAAGCAGGTTTGTGTTACTGAAAACTCAGCACTAAACCTGAAGTCACCTGAATGAGGAACTAATCTTCCTTCCCAGAACAGAACATGGACAGAGAACATAAAAACATAAGCAACAAAACCTTAAATGTTAAAGAATATAGCATGTGCGTAACTGTATTTCTGTTCCAGTGAGTCCTTCTATACGTCCTTAGGAATTTCTAAAGTTACAGCCATCTGTACATGCTAACATACAGCCATCTGAACATGCTAACATACAGCCAGCTGAACATGCTAACATACAGCCATCTGAACATGCAAACATACAGCCATCTGAACATGCAAACATACAGCCATCTGAACATGCA